>NC_069500.1:44884081-45119081 GCF_027579735.1 Bombina bombina
TGCACACTTTCTGACGCACCAGCTCAAAGCGTTTGTAGGGAAATGAAAGGACACTTACAATACAGAAAAAAAGACACTGTCCAATTGACTTCTTTTCTCTAATTTATCTCCATGTTTGTAATGTGTTGAGGTATAGGAGGCCTCTTACATTTAGCTAACACACAGTGTCATGAAAAACTGGACGGTGTTTTTGTGAAGATTTTACTAGACAGCCTGCTAAAATACTGAAATTGATATTATTTATTAGATTATGATTGTTTTCATCAATATATTATCTATCTTTATCTAACTTTTGCATAACTTGTTTAAACATAGCTCCTGTCCATGAGAGCATACTGAGGTAGATGGCAGATGCATGAGTGTACAAGCATTTCAAACACTATTTGGCAGCAGGTTTTGCAGCAATGTTTTAAAAAATTATAATTTGACAAAAGAAGTAAATCGTAAAGTTTTTTTTTTTTTATTGGACAGTGTGCTGAAAATAATTAATTGTGCAGAAATCTGCTGCAGGCTCTCTTTCTTTCCCATCCCCCATGGGAGGGTGATTTCTGCTGATGCTGCTTGTTTTCATCGCTTTTATATGGAGACTATTGTGGTATTTATATTTTCAGTATATATTTTCAACAGGAAAAAAGCTGCTGTTTTAAATCCCCAAATAAATATAAAGGAGGTGTTTGTCAACAATTTAATACACTCCAGCAAGTAAACAGATAGGGACAGATTATGAGTGGAGCGCTAACATTATAAGTGGTTTATTGCTGGTGTTTGCGCTCATTTACCGCTGGTATTATGAGTTGAAAATAAATGTGATTTTGCTAGAATGTTTACCGCTTCCTCAGAGCTCAGGTTTACTGTTTTGTGAAATAAAAAAGTTGCACAAAACACAAAAAAATTATTTACAAAGTACACGTACACTCATAATAACACTATCTAATAAAACATTTAACAAAACATATTGCACAAAAAAAGTTATAAGGGCTCAAAGATAGGAGGTCTCAGGTGTTAACATTGAGATGCATACAGTATATACATATATATATGTCTAAATATGTATATGTATGTATATAAACTGAATACATATATATATATATATATATATATATATACAGTATTTATTTATATAATTATATGTATATATATATGTATTTAAAGACATATATACACATATAAACATGTAAATACATATGTACACATATAAACATGTAAATACATATATACACATATAAACATGTAAATACATATATACACATATAAACATGTAAATACATATATACACATATAAACATGCAAATACATATGTACACATATAAACATGTAAATACATATATACACATATAAACATGTAAATACATATGTACACATATAAACATGTAAATACATATATACACATATAAACATGTAAAGACATATATACACATATAAACATGTAAATACATATATACACATATAAACATGTAAATACATATATACACATATAAACATGTAAATACATATATACACATATAAACATGTAAATACATATGCACACATATATAGACAAATGCAGATGTGCGATTGATGCAATTTTCATATTTAATAGTGTTATAATGTGTATTTACTGCAAATATTTAAAATTCCAATGTTCTGCACATAGCAGGATATGTTATATGTGTTTTTAAACAGCTATTCATATATATATATATATATGTCTGTAAATGCCTATACCTATATATAATCATGTATAGATATATATTGTACCAAAAACCATTATATATCTATACATAGAAATATCTAGTTATGGATATAAAAACATATTTTTGTATGTAAAGAACATTGGAATGTAAAATATTCATATTTTCATGTCGGGTTGGCATACATGACAATATGCGATCATGTTTGCAAGCAAGAAGGGTGCTACATACTTTTCTACTTTTTTTGCTCCATCGACTTCTATAGGGGAATATGTGAACGCACACGAAATTTTGTAAGTTAGGCTTATTACGCTCATCATGTTAGTGCACAAGAAAAACAGTTTACTTTCCACTCCTAATACGTGCGCAAAACTGCAAGCGCAAATAGTCGAACTTCTAGCACAGTTGACGCTCAAGCGGGAGCGTTAATTAGCGATCCACTTGTAATCTGACCCGTAATTGGGGGAAATCTTTATAGTACAATGTCCCTTTAACTCTGTATTTTAGCATACCCATCATTCCACCAGTGGTTTATATCCCTTTAAGGACTTTAGAGTACCAAGCAGGCAACTATTTTTAAGTGGCTGGGGCCATTACTGCTTTGCAGAAAAGGCTTTGTGTTCCGCTTAACAACTGCAGTGTTTTCAAAACAGCAGAGAAGCATTTTGCTCATAGATTTGATGTAATAAAATCTCTTTTATAGCTCAAAAATCTAGTTCGGGTAAATGAAATCAAAATGATGTTTTATCACTTATTGCATCTCTACAAGTGGTTTTTTTTACTCTGTGTCAGTGGTAGAAGTATTCAGTTATGACTTTTAATCCATTCAATATTCTGATGAATTTAATTTTAATAGCTATAAACGACTTAACCTAAAAGTCTTGAAACAGAAGTTTTCTATTAGAGAACTAAAAATATTGAAAAATGAGGCAGGTTACAGAATATGACAATATACTGAACTGGATTTAATGGGGCCTATTTAACAAAGGTCTGTCGAACCTGATCCGACAGTGCGGATCAGGTCCTAGAGACCTCGCTGAATGCGGAGAGCAATACGCTCTCCTTATTTAACATTTGCAGCAGCAGCTCTTGTGAGCTGCTGATGCAACTCCGCCCCCTGACGATTCTCTGCCAATCGGCCACCAGCAGGGGGGTGTCAATCAACCCGATCGTACTCGATCGGGTTGAATTGTGGCTATGTCTGTCCACCTGCTCAGAGCAGAGCTTGATAAATGGGCCCCATTGTCTTGGCCCTCAAAGAATTTGTATACCTTAGAGTGTTATAGAATATGTTGTAACCTCATGACTTTTAGCCACCAATCAGCAAATGCTACTCAAGTGCTAAACAAAAATGGGCCAGCTGCTAAGCTTTTCATTCCCGCTTTTCAAATAAAGATACCAAGAGAACAAAGAAAAATTAATAATAGGAGTAAATTAGAAAGTTGCTTAACATTGCATGCTTTATCTGAATCATGAAAGGACAAAAAAGGGTTTCATATCCCTTTAATATTGTCTGGCAATAGATAAACATATCAGCGGAGTATGAACGTTTTCAGAGCATATTAAAACCTTGTTGCGTAGTTTGCTGCAAATGTTTTTCAGTGCGGACCACCCCACACTGCCTTATTGCCTTTACCAATGCAGATTTATTAGACACTGCGGAGGCCAATTAGGAACACATAAGTAAAAATATTACGCCTATGATGTCTCCAGTGTGCACTTCCGATTCCCAAAATTAGAGATCACACAAAGTCAATTTGAGGGGAAACTCTAGCAAAATAGATAATGAAATTATTGCAATGTTGTTTTACTATGCTGCATTAAATATTGTATAATACAATCTCAAGATGCTTTATAACCCTTTAAATACAGATGTACAAAATGCTCTCCCCTAGTATTCAGCATAGATAATGGAAATAAATTAACCTCAAGACTACCTGATACTAAGGCACTGCTCAGCTATACAATGTGGTTCAGATTTGTATGGTAGACAAAAGGTTAAATGGAGAAGTTCAATGCAAATAACTACCTTGGTTCCTCTGGTCTTCAACACAAGTATGAAGCAGATTGATTCCTAAAAAAGACAATTCACTGTATGGAAATATTTTCTACCTGAGAGTCCTTGAACTCTTTCTGCACCCGTGATGAGCCCTGAAGCACAACTCACAGTCTTCCTTATTCTGTCTGCTGAAGGACAGTTTATGTAAATGTTCTTCGTTCAACAGCTACACAATACACAGGGCCAGATTTCGGGTTCAGACACATATTAATTAGTTGCTCCCTAAGTTTCACAATAGCTGGATGATGTCCCCTACTATTGCAGCCCACAAACTTGTATCTGCTTCTTATTCTGATAAGATGAGACAGAGAGTACCACAAACTTGTATCTGCTTCTTATTCTGATAAGATGAGACAGAGAGTACTACAAACTTGTATCTGCTTCTTATTCTGATAAGATGAGACAGAGAGTACTACAAACTTGTATCTGCTTCTTATTCTGATAAGATGAGACAGAGAGTACTACAAACTTGTATCTGCTTCTTATTCTGATAAGATGAGACAGAGAGTACTACAAACTTGTATCTGCTTCTTATTCTAATAAGATGAGACAGAGAGTACTACAAACTTGTATCTGCTTCTTATTCTGATAAGATGAGACAGAGAGTACCACAAACTTGTATCTGCTTCTTATTCTGATAAGACAGAGAGTACTACAAACTTGTATCTGCTTCTTATTCTGATAAGATGAGACAGAGAGTACCACAAACTTGTATCTGCTTCTTATTCTGATAAGATGAGACAGAGAGTACCACAAACTTGTATCTGCTTCTTATTCTGATAAGATGAGACAGAGAGTACTACAAACTTGTATCTGCTTCTTATTCTAATAAGATGAGACAGAGAGTACTACAAACTTGTATCTGCTTCTTATTCTAATAAGATGAGACAGAGAGTACTACAAACTTGTATCTGCTTCTTATTCTGATAAGATGAGACAGAGAGTACCACAAACTTGTATCTGCTTCTTATTCTGATAAGATGAGACAGAGAGTACCACAAACTTGTATCTGCTTCTTATTCTGATAAGATGAGACAGAGAGTACCACAAACTTGTATCTGCTTCTTATTCTGATAAGACAGAGAGTACTACAAACTTGTATCTGCTTCTTATTCTGATAAGATGAGACAGAGAGTACCACAAACTTGTATCTGCTTCTTATTCTGATAAGATGAGACAGAGAGTACTACAAACTTGTATCTGCTTCTTATTCTGATAAGATGAGACAGAGAGTACCACAAACTTGTATCTGCTTCTTATTCTGATAAGATGAGACAGAGAGTACTACAAACTTGTATCTGCTTCTTATTCTGATACGATGAGACAGAGAGTACTACAAACTTGTATCTGCTTCTTATTCTGATAAGATGAGACAGAGAGTACTACAAAGTTTTTTTAACTTAAAAAAAACATGAAAATTTCCATATTGGAGAAGTTTCCATTAGGCATTTGCCCCCATTAGCTTAATTAAATTAATGAATTAATGAAAATGAATTGCCATTATTTATGATGATGTCCTGTGCTTGGCTTTTGCATTAAAAGGACATTAAACAAATTTTGTTTTTGTGTAAAAAAATGTGCTTTTTTTTCCATAGAAAGTACAAAAAGGAAACAC
The DNA here is from genome assembly GCF_027579735.1 of Bombina bombina. Classification (NCBI taxonomy): domain Eukaryota; kingdom Metazoa; phylum Chordata; class Amphibia; order Anura; family Bombinatoridae; genus Bombina; species Bombina bombina. The sequence goes on from NC_069500.1 coordinate 44,889,426, forward strand.
ATAGGGGCAAATTTATCAAGTTCCATTACTTGTCCGTCTGCTCTGAGGCCGTGGACAGAAATCAACCCGATCGAATATGATCGGGTTGATTGACACCCCCTGCTAGCGGCCGATTGGCAGCGAATCTGCAGGGGGTGGCAATGCACCAGCAGTTCACAAGAACGGCTGGTGCAATGATAAATGCTGACAGCGTATGCATTTATCGATGTGCGGTGGACATGATACGCTACTTCGTTATAAATATGCCCCTTAGGGTTAGATTACATGTGGTGTGCTATTGCTCTCAAGTGTAAGCAAAATTTGTGCTCAACGGATTAACGCACCTGAAGACCTAATGTATTGCATTGAGCAATGATAATTTTTTATTGGACTAACTATACATTTATAAGTTGACAACGTTTCTGAAGTGTTCCTTCCTTTTTCAAGTCTGAAGCAATACTGACAGATTCAATGGAATTTACAGATTATGAAGCCTATTTATGAAAGGTCTTGCGGACCTGATCCGACAGTGCGAATCAGGTCCGCAAGACCTCGCTGAATACGGAGAGCAATATGTACTGCTCAGAGCAGGCAGACGGGATTATGGAGCAGTGGTCCTCATAACTGCTGTTTCTAGTGAGTCTGAAGACTCGCCAGAAACACGGCCCTTCAAGCTCCATTCGGAACTTGATAAATGGGCCTCTATATCTTGAAACACAGAATGGCTAAAAAGGAAAGAAAGTGTTACAGAGGTCTGAGTGCAGGGAGAGGAGGGGTGTCATAAAAATCATGAGGGTGTCCTTTTTAGCCATTCTGTGTTTAAAGATATAATCTGAAAAATTAATTGAATTGGAACACTTCCGAAAGCTCGTCAACTTATAAATGTATAGTTAGTCCAATAAAAAAGTATCATTGCTCAATGCAATACTCTTGTTATTTTCTTATAAGAAGTTTAGATACTCGGCCCCTAAGTCACAACATGCTTGACGGTTTTTAAATATACTTGACAGTTAGGGGCACTGCTTCAAACTTGGGCAAAAATAAAATAAAAAATAATATATATATATATATATATATATATATATATATACAGTATATACAGTATACAGTATATATATATATATATATATATATATATATATATATATGAGTATGCTTAAACAGTGCACTTGCATATAAATGATAGAAGTGTTTTTGTTTCTTTAACTATATTCATGATATATTTGCTTTCTATTCTCAAGCTAGCCATGTCATTCATTTTCGTGTAGCTTTAATTTTGTTTAGCATCACTAGATTTAAACTCTTATAAATTAAAGTAGAATTGTGCTCCCAAGAAGCGTCTTGTTTACATCTTCAAGATATTTCTTCTTACCTCTATCAAACGAAACCTCCAATTTTCCGGTAAATGAAGCTTGATTTATTTAAGGCTTTTCTTAGTGATGGATCATAATGCAATTTAGCCCAACTAACCAAATGATTCTCATCATTTCTTTTTAAATAGGGATATATGCAGAGTAAACCAAAATTTTATTGCAGTAAAGAATAAAAACGCATCATTTATAATAAAATCAGCGGTTAGATAAGCCTGTCTCATTCATGTCACATGCATATAGCCCCAAGTGATGGAGACATCTAAGTACCCAGGTGGATAAGCTTTTTAAACAGCGAGCTGAATATAGTTGATAAAATAAACCTATTACATTTCATTTTGAAAGAAAGAGATTGTTACAAGAATGTTCTATATACATACAACCATAAGTATAATTATACCATAAGAACTGATAACATCTCCTGCTTTTCAGTGTAATATCAAGGATATGGTTGAACATCTTTCCCAACCTTTCATAATGCTCTGCAAGAAGTCTGTCAATGTGGATAAGCATATTAAAACAAACATTTTTTACATAATTTTCTACTTTTTAATTAAGACATTCGTTTATTAAGACTGTCGTTGCAGAGAAAAGATAAATAAAAAAGGCACAGATAAACAGATAAAGCATAAGTTCTTCTGAATGTTTGAATCATGAGTAACATCATACTTGAAACTGGGTTTCCTGTTTTTTGATATTTGGAATTTCATATATTCAACCAACCACCATCTACACATTTCATGCCCTACTCTTCCTCCTACTCCTGCCACACACAGCTACAAAACATTTCCAACACGGTAATTACACTGTAGACCACCATACCTTGGTCCTTTCTAAAACTATTCACCAGTGTTCCTTTCTTTGAATGTTGTCTTGTAACTCACTTAAGCCCCAATGATCTAATGCTCTCCACTTTGGCAAGATTATCTAAGAAGTATTGTCAGTACTGCGAGGTTCCTCAAACTATTTTAAACATTTTAACTTGATAATCTTTTATCTAGCTATGCAGATTTCTGTTTGTGTAGAGGAGACACATATAACGCAATAGAATGCTCAAAAAAGCCACCAATTCTTTTCATGATTTCTTTCTATACTGTCTGCATTGTCTTCACAATAGGCCAATGTATGCTGCCCACACATGAGAAAGCACATATAGGTTTATTAAGTTAATTGCAGAAGTATATCTATATATGTATGGTGAGTGGTATAGGTAAGCATTCTAGAGTTCAAAAACAGGTAGACCAAAATGTATATATAACAGGCAATTTGTCAGCTATAGCAGGTAACAGATCAGTGATAAGGTATAGTAAGTAACAGGCCAGTGATCAGGTATAGCAGCTAACAGGCCAGTGGTCAGGTATAGCAGCTAACAGGCCAGTGGTCAGGTATAGCAGCTAACAGGTCAGTGGTCAGGTATAGCAGCTAACAGGCCAGTGGTTAGGTATAGCAGGTAACAGACAAGTGATTAGGTATAGCAGGTAACAGACAAGTGATCAGGTATAGCAGGTAACAGGCCAGTGGTCAGGTATAGCAGGTAACAGGTTAGTGATCAGTTATAGCAGGTAACAGATCAGTAGACAAGTATAGCAGGTAACAGACCAGTGGTCAGGTATAGCAGGTAACAGACAAGTGATTAGGTATAGCAGGTAACAGGCCAGTGATCAGGTATAGCAGCTAACAGGCCAGTGGTCAGGTATAGCAGCTAACAGGCCAGTGGTCAGGTATAGCAGGTAACAGACAAGTGATTAGGTATAGCAGGTAACAGACAAGTGATCAGGTATAGCAGGTAACAGGCCAGTGATCAGGTATAGCAGCTAACAGGCCAGTGGTCAGGTATAGCAGGTAACAGGTTAGTGATCAGTAAAAAGAAATGCCAAGATACAGCGCTACACTACCCTCAGATGAGGGTTGGGTTGCTAAAGATGGTGTCCACGACTAGGAATGTGTATACATAAAGGTTAATATATAGTATTGTGTTACACAAAGAATATATATAAAACCATGTGAAAAAGTACTTAAAAGGTAAAAGATTAAAAACAAAATATATATATATAGGATGTGATATTAAAATGTATTAAACAAACATTTTATTAACATAAACTAGCTGCTACCAGTCTTGAGAAAGGTCCCTGAGGACCGAAACGCGTTGGCTATACACTGGTATTGCAGCTCAGAATATATCTGGTGAGTAGAATACTGTTGTTGTCATTCTAAAGTGATTTTATTGCACTATGTCTATTTTCTGTACACTTTTTTAGGTACAGGAGGATATCCCATTACATTTGATAACCTTTTAAGAAGAGGAACATCAACCCAGCACTTTCTACACTCACATTTGGAATACTTGGAATTATATACACATTTTTTTGGAGCAATTTGGACTTTATTTATTTCACCAGGATTTTGAATCCTTTTTTATGACACATTTTTTATGACACATTTTTTACCACACCCTTTTATATACACACATTTTTATACACACGTTTTAGGTGTACACCTCACGAGAATTATTCACTATCACATATATTATATTCCTTCCATATGGGTTGCTGATCACAACTCATATATTTTTTATATATTTTTATTCATTTTTTCATCTTTTCAAAAAATATTTTTTAATATATTTTTTATATTTTTTACATTTTTTCACCTTTTTGATTTTTACACCAACTTTGGACATATTATCATTTTTATTTTTTTTTTGGATATTAACCTTGAACATTTGCTTTGGACATTTTGGTATGGGACTTAAACACTTGTATGTTACATAGGACATAACTTCTTGGACATTGTATGGGGCAATCCATTAGATTGTTGAATCTATTTTTAACTGTATTTTTAACTGTCAGTTTATGTTAATAAAATGTTTGTTTAATACATTTTAATATCACATCCTATATATATATATTTTGTTTTTAATCTTTTACCTTTTAAGTACTTTTTCACATGGTTTTATATATATTCTTTGCGTAACACAATATTATATATTAACCTTTATGTATACACATTCCTAGTCGTGGACACCATCTTTAGCAACCCAACCCTCATCTGAGGGTAGTGTAGCGCTGTATCTTGGCATTTCTTTTTACTCTTAACTTTTGGAGTCTGGTTGGGAGACTCCGCCTATATCAGATATAGCTTGTATGGTATTATTGTGGCGCTGATAGATATACATTCATTTGAACTACAGGTTAGTGATCAGTTATAGCAGGTAACAGATCAGTAGACAAGTATAGCAGGTAACAAACCAGTGGTCAGGTATAGCAGGTAACAGACCAGTGATCAGGTATAGCAGGTAACAGACCAGTGATCAAGTGTATCAGGTAACAGACCAGTGATTAAGTATAGCAGGTAACAGACCAGTAATCAGGTATAGCAGGTAACAGGTCAGTGGTCAGATATAGCAGGTAACAGGCAAGTGATTAGGTATAGCAGGTAACAGGTCAGTGATGAGGTATAGCAGGCAACAGGTCAGTGATCAGGTATAGCAGGTAACAGGCAAGTGATTAGGTATAGCATGTAACAGACCAGTGATCAGGTATAGCAGGTAACAAACCAGTGATCAGGTATAGCAGGTAACAAACCAGTGATCAGGTATAGCAGGTATCATACTTGTGGTTAGGTATAGCAGGTATCATGTTGGAGCTTAGACATAGCAGGCATCTTGCTAGTTGTTAGGTATATCAGGTATCATGTTGGTGCTTAGGCATAGCAGGTATCATGCTTATGCTTAGGTATAGCAGGCATCATGCTAGTGCTTAGGTATAGCAGGTTTCATGTTGGTGCTTAGATATAGAAGGTATCATGTTAGTGCTTAGGTATAGCAGGTTTCATGCTAGTGCTTAGGTATAGCAGGTATCATGCTAATACTTAGGTATAGCAGGTATCATGTTGGTGCTTAGGTATAGCAGATATCATGCTAGTGCTTAGGTATAGCAGGTATCATGTTGGTGCTTAGGTATAGTAGATATCAGGTTAATGCTTAGGTATAGCAGGTATCATGCTAATGCTTAGGTATAGCAGGTATCATAATAGTGTTTTGAAATATCAGGTATTATGCTGGTGCCTAGGTATAGCAAGTATCATGCTAGTGATTAGGTATAGCAGGTAGCATGATGGAGCTAAGGTATAGCAGGTATCATGTTGGAGCTTAGGTATAACAGGTATCATGTTGGTGCTTAGGTATAGAAGGTATCATGTTAGTGCTTAGGTATAGCAGGTTTCATGCTAGTGCTTAGGTATAGCAGGTATCATGTTAATACTTAGGTATAGCAGGTATGATGTTGGTGCTTAGGTATAGCAGATATCATGCTAGTGCTTAGGTATAGCAGGTATCATGTTGGTGCTTAGGTATAGTAGATATCAGGTTAATGCTTAGGTATAGCAGGTATCATGCTAATGCTTAGGTATAGCAGGTATCATAATAGTGTTTTGAAATATCAGGTATTATGCTGGTGCCTAGGTATAGCAGGTATCATGCTAGTGATTAGGTATAGAAGGTAGCATGATGGAGCTAAGGTATAGCAGGTATCATGTTGGAGCTTAGGTATAACAGGTATCATGTTGGTGCTTAGGTATAGCAGGTATGATGCTAGTGCTTAGGTATAGCAGGTATAATGCGAGAAAAAATGAGGGGGCGCCCTAGAAGGGGGATAAATCTAATATCTTACAAGGGTAATGCTAAGTGGCAAAAGCTTAGATATAGTATGTCAAATCCATACACCTCATGGGAGAATAATAATGTTGATAAATTGATTATAAGACTAATAGTCTAAATAATTACAGCATGTGGGGTATATTAATTACCTCCTAAGAGAAAGACAATATAAAATATATACACAATGGTGAATAAGTGGCTCAATTGCAGATATACTCTGCTATAAATACCTCCTAAGAGAAAGACAAAAATAAGAAAATATATATACACACACTGGTAAATAGGTAGCTCAATCTTAAATATACTTGATTCACAATGATGGGTGAATTATAGGGTCCAATGCACTTTGTAGCATACATATGATGGATAGCAAATACTAGAGGTAATATAGTCTCTAATAATGTTGGTGCAAAGTCACTGTTAGAATGTAGGCAGCTATCTGTGGAGATCCAGGCCGGGATCCAAAGCAGCAATCTACAAAGACAAGAAAAAAACAGAAGCACCACATGGCCCAATATTGTTTGGTCCAGAAATAGAGTAGATGTATGTGCACAGAGAGAACTCACATTTGTAGAAGCACTTCAATTAGTGCTATAGTGGCAGTCTGGGATTTCTTACAGTCACCCAGGAGACCAATCTTCGGTATAGGTATGATGTCTAAAATAACGACATAAAGAACACAGGTGCCTATATGGTCTAGTATTGTCTAACAGAGGTGAGTTTGGAGTATTGATAGAAAGGTACTCACATGTGTTGTAGCATCTCCCTTGATGCTATAGAGGCAGGATGGGATCAATATAGTCACCCACCAGACTTAAAGGGACAGTCTACACCAGAATTTCTATTGTTTTAAAAGATAGATAATTCCTTTATTACCCATTTCCCAGTTTTGCATAACCAACACAGTTATAATAATATACTTTTAACCTCTGTGATTATCTTGTATCTAAGCTTCTGCAAACTGCCCCTTTTTTCAGTTCTTTTGACAGACTTGCAGTCTAGCCAATCAGTGCCTGCTCCCAGATTACTTCACGTGCATGAGCACAGTGTTATCTATATGAAATATGTGAACTAACACCCTCTAGTGGTGAAAAACTGTTCAAATGCAATCTGAAAGAGGTGGGCTTCAAGGTCTAATAAATTAGCATATGAACCTCCAAAGTTAAGCTTTCAACTAAGAATACCAAGAGAACAAAGCAAAATTGGTGATAAAAGTAAATTGGAAAATTGTTTAAAATTACATGCTCTATCTGAATCATGAAAGTTTATTTTGGCCTAGACTGTCCCTTTAAGCAAAGGCCTGCTGGACACAGAGGAAATCCAGGAACCACCAGTGTTAAGAAGTAGGCCCAAAAATTGGGAGCCCTCTCATCAATAGGATTAGGTAGCAACCAGAAAAGTAATAGCAAGTGTTCAAATATATAAAAAGGTTTATTAAAAAGTTAAAAGGCTTCCTGATGAAACAGCCTCGAGCTGAGAAACGCGTTGCTTTGTTTTAACTTTTTAATAAACCTTTTTATATATTTGAACACTTGCTATTACTTTTCTGGTTGCTACCTAATCCTATTGATGACAGGGGTCCCAATATATCTAAGCACCAGGTATAATGCTGGTGCTTAGATATAGCAGGTATCATGTTGGAGCTTAGGTATAGCAGGTATCATGCTAGTGCTTAGGTATAGCAGGTATCATGTTGGTGCTTAGGTATAGCAGGTATCATGCTAGTGCTTAGGTATAGCAGGTGTCATGCTAGTGCTTAGGTATAACAGGTATCATGCTAGTGCTTATGTATAACAGGTATCATGCTAGTGCTTAGGTATAGCAGGTGTCATGCTAGTGCTTAGGTATAGCAGGTAGCATGATGGGGCTAAGGTATAGCAGGTATCATGTTAGTGCTTATGTATAGCAGGCATCATGCTAGTGCTTAGGTATACCAGGTATCATTTTGGTGCTTAGGTATAGCAGGTATCATGTTCGTGCCTAGGTATGGAAGGTATCATGCTAGTGCTAAGGTATACAGGTATCATGCTAGTGCTTAGGTATAGCAGGAATTATGCTAGTGCTTAGGTATAGCAGGTATCATGTTGAAGTTTAGGTTTAGTAGGTATCATGCTAGTGCCTAAGTATAGCAAGTATCATGTTTGTGCTTTGGTATAGCAGGTATCATGTTGGTGCTTAGGTATAGCAGATATCAAGTTGGTGCTTAGGTATAGAAGGTATCATGTTAGTGCTTAGGTATAGCAGGTTTTATGCTAGTGCTTAGGTATAGCAGGTATCATGTTAATGCTTAGGTATAGCAGGTATCATGTTGGTGCTTAGATATAGCAGGTTTCATGTTGGTGCTTAGGTATAGTAGGTATCATGTTAATGCTTAGGTATAGCAGGTTTCATGCTAATGCTTAGGTATAGCAGGTATCATAATAGTGTTTTGAAATATCAGGTATTATGCTGGTGCTTAGGTATAGCAGGTATCATGCTAGTGCTTAGGTATAGCAGGTATCATGCTAGTGCTTAGGTATAGCAGGTATCATGCTGGTGCTTAGGTATAGCAGGCATTATGCTAATGCTTAGGTATATTAGGTATCATGCTAGTGTTTAGGTACAGCAGGCATCATGCTAGTGCTTAGGTATAGCAGGAATCATGCTAATGCTTATGTATAGCAGGTATCATGCTAATGCTTAGGTATAGCAGGTATCATGCTAATGCTTAGGTATAGCAGGTTTCATGCTGGTGCTTAGGTATAGCAGTTATCATGCTAGTGCTTAGGTATAGCAGGTATCATGCTAGTGCTTAGGTATAGCAGGTATCATGCTAGTGCTTAGGTATAGCAGTTATCATGCTAGTGCTTAGGTATAGCAGGTTTCATGCTAATGCTTAGGTATAGCAGGTATCATAATAGTGTTTTGAAATATCAGGTATTATGCTGGTGCTTAGGTATAGCAGGTATCATGCTAGTGCTTAGGTATAGCAGGTTTCATGCTGGTGCTTAGGTATAGCAGGTATCATGCTAGTGCTTAGGTATAGCAGGTAGCATGTTGGGGCTAAGGTATAGCAGGAATCATGTTGGAGCTTAGGTATAACAAGTATCATGTTGGTGCTTAGGTATAGCAAGCATCATGCTACTGCTTAGGTATAGCAGGTATCATGCTAGTGCTTAGGTATAGTAGGTATTATGCTAGTGCTTAGGTATATCAGGTATCATGCTAGTGCTTAAGTATAGCAGGTATTATGTTGGTGCTTAGGTATAGCAGGTATCATGTTGGTGCTTAGGTACAGTGGATATAATGTTGATGCTTAGGTATAGCAGGTATCATGCTAGAGCTTAGGTATAGCAGGTATTATGTTGGTGTTTAGGTACAGCAGGCATCATGCTAGTGCTTAGGTATAGCAGGAATCATGTTAGTGCTTAGGTATAGCAGATATCATGCTAATGATTAGGTATAGCAGGTATCATGCTAATGCTTAGGTATAGCAGATATCAAGCTAATGCTTAGGTATAGAAGTTATCATGCTAGTGCTTAGGTATAGCAGGTATCATGCTAGTGCTTAGGTATAGAAGGTATCATGCTAGTGCTTATGTATAGCAGGTATCATGCTTGAGCTTAGGTATAGCAGGTATTATGTTGGTGTTTAGGTACAGCAGGCATCATGCTAGTGCTTAGGTATAGCAGGAATCATGTTAGTGCTTAGGTATAGCAGATATCATGCTAATGATTAGGTATAGCAGGTATCATGCTAATGCTTAGGTATAGCAGATATCAAGCTAATGCTTAGGTATAGAAGTTATCATGCTAGTGCTTAGGTATAGCAGGTATCATGCTAGTGCTTAGGTATAGAAGGTATCATGCTAGTGCTTAGGTATAGCAGGTATCATGCTAGTGCTTAGGTATAGCAGGTATCATGCTAGTGCTTAGGTATAGCAGATTTAATTTTAGTGCTTAGTTATAGCAGGTATCATGCTAGTGCTTAGGTATAGCAGATTTCATTTTAGTGCTTAGGTATAGCAGGTATCATGATAGTGCTTAGATGTAGCAGGTATCATGCTAGTGCTTATGTATAGCAGATATCATGCTAGTGCTTTGGTATAGCAGGTATCATGTTGGTGCTTAAGTATAACAGGTATCATGCTAGTACTTATGTATAGCAGGTATTATGTTGGTGCTTAGGTATAGCAGGTATCATGTTGGTGCTTAAGTATAGCAGGTATCATGTTGGTGCTTAGGTATAGAAGGCATCATGTTAGTGCTTAGGTATAGCAGGTATCATGCTAATGCTTAGGTATAGCAGGTATCATGTTGGTGCTTAGGTATAGCAGGTTTCATGTTGGTGCTTAGGTATAGCCAGTATCATAATAGTGTTTTGAAATATCAGGTATTATGCTGGTGCTTAGGTATAGCAAGTATCATGTTAATGCTTAGGTATAGTAGATATCATGTTAATGCTTGGGTATAGCAGGTATCATGCTAATGCTTAGGTATAGCAGGTATCATGTTGGTGCTTAGGTATAGCAGGTTTTATGTTGGTGCTTAGGTATAGTAGGCATCATGTTAGTGCTTAGGTATAGTAGATATCATGTTAATGCTTAGGTATAGCAGGTTTCATGCTAATGCTTAGGTATAGCAGGTATTATAATAGTGTTTTGAAATATCAGTTATTATGCTGGTGCTTAGGTATAGCAGAAATCATGTTAATGCTTAGGTATAGTAGATATCAGGTTAATGCTTAGGTATAGCAGGTTTCATGCTAATGCTTAGGTATAGCAGGTATAATAATAGTGTTTTGAAATATCAGGTATTATGCTGGTGCTTAGGTATAGCAGGTATCATGCTAGTGCTTAGCTATATCAGGTATCATGTTGGTGCTTAGGTATAGCAGGTATCATGCTAGTGCTTAGGTATAGCAGGTAGCATGTTGGGGCTAAGGTATAGCAGGTATCATGTTGGTGCTTAGGTATAGCAGGTATCATGCTAGTACTTAGGTATAGCAGTATCATGCTAGTGATTAGGTATAGCAGGTATCATGCTAATGCTTAGGTATAGCAGGTATCATGTTGGTGCTTAGGTATAGCAGGTATCATGTTGCTGCTTAGGTATAGCAGGTTTCATGTTGCTGCTTAGGTATAGTAGGTATCATGTTAATGCTTAGGTATAGCAGGTTTCATGCTAATGCTTAAGTATAGCAGGTATCATAATAGTGTTTTGAAATATCAGGTATTATGCTGGTGCTTAGGTATAGCAGGTATCATGTTAATGCTTAGGTATAGCAGGTTTCATGCTAATGCTTAAGTATAGCAGGTATCATAATAGTGTTTTGAAATATCAGGTATTATGCTGGTGCTTAGGTATAGCAGGTATCATGCTAGTGCTTAGCTATAGCAGGTATCATGTTGGTGCTTAGCTATAACAGGTATCATGCTGGTGCTTAGGTATAGCAGGTATCATGCTAGTGCTTAGGTATAGCAGGTAGCATGTTGGGGCTAAGGTATAGCAGGAATCATGTTGGAGCTTAGGTATAACAGGTATCACGCTACTGCTTAGGTATAGCAGGTATCATGCTAGTACTTAGGTATAGCAGTATCATGCTAGTGCTTAGGTATAGTAAGTATCATGCTAGTACTTAGGTATAGCAGTATCATGCTAGTGCTTAGGTATAGTAAGTATCATGCTAGTGCTTAGGTATAGCAGGTTTCATGCTAATGCTTAGGTATAGCAGGAATTATGCTAGTGCTTAAGTATAGCAGGTATCATGTTGGTGCTTAGGTATAGAAGGTATTATGTTAGTGCTTAGGTATAGCAGATTTTATGCTAGTGCTTAGGTATAGCAGGTATCATGCTAATCCTTAGGTATAGCAGGTTTCATGTTGGTGCTTAGGTATAGCAGGTATCATGTTAATGCTTAGGTATAGCAGGTTTCATGCTAATGCTTAGGTATAGCAGGTATCATAATAGTGTTTTGACATATCAGGTATTATGCTGGTGCTTAGGTATAGCAGGTATCATGTTAATGCTTAGCTATAGCAGGTATCATGTTGGTGCTTAGGTATAGCAGATATCATGCTGGTGCTTAGGTATAACAGGTATCATGCTAGTGCTTAGGTATAGCAGTTAGCATGTTGGGGCTAAGGTATAGCAGGAATCATGTTGGAGCTTAGGTATAACAGTTATCATGTTGGTGCTTAGGTATAGCAGGTATCATGCTACTGCTTAGGTATAGCAGGTATCATGCTAGTACTTAGGTATAGCAGGTATCATGCTAGTGCTTAGGTATAGTAGGTATCATTATAGTGCTTAGGTATAACAGGTATCATGCTAGTGCTTAAGTATAGCAGGTATCATGTTGATGCTTAGGTATAGCAGGTATCATGTTGGTGCTTAGGTATAGCAGGTATCATGTTGGTGCTTAGGTATAGCAGGTATCATGCTAGAGCTTATGTATAGCAAGTATTGTGCTAGTGCTTATGTATAGCAGGTATCATGTTTGAGCTTATGTATAGCAGGTATCATGTTTGAGCTTAGGTATAGCAGGTATCATGATAGTGCTTAGGTATAGCAGGTATCATGCTTGAGCTTTGGTATAGCAGGTATAATGGTAGAGCTTAGGTATAACAGGTATCATGTTGGTGCTTAGGTATAGCAGGTATCATAATAGTGTTTAGGTACAGCAGGCATCATGCTAGTGCTTAGGTATAGCAGGAATCATGCTAATGCTTAGGTATAGCAGGTATCAAGCTAATGCTTAGGTATAGCAGTTATCATGCTAGTGCTTAATTATAGCAGGTATCATGCTAGTGCTTAGGTATAGCAGGTATCATGATAGTGCTTAGGTATAGCAGGTATCATGCTTGAACTTAGGTATAGCAGGTATTATGTTAAAGCTTAGGTATAACAGGTATCATGTTGGAGCTTAGGTATAGCAGGTATCATGCTAGTGCTTAGGTATAGCAGGTATCATGTTGGTGCTTAGGTATAGCAGGTATTATGCTAATGCTTAGGTATATTAGGTATCATGCTAGTGTTTAGGTACAGCAGGCATCATGCTAGTGCTAAGGTATAGCAGGAATCATACTAATGCTTAGGTACAGCAGGTATCATGCTAATAATTAGGTATAGCAGTTATCATGCTAGTGCTTATGTATAGCAAGTATCATGCTACTGCTTAGGTATAGCAGGTATCATGTTGGTGCTTAGGTATAGCAGGTATCATGCTAGCGCTTAAGTATAGCAGGTATCATGTTGGTGCTTAGGTATACAAGGTATCATGATAGTGCTTAGATGTAGGAGGTATCATGCTACTGCTTATGTATAGCAGATATCATGCTAGTGCTTAGGTACAGCAGGTAACATGTTGGTGCTTTGGTATAGCAGGTATCATGATAGTGCTTAGGTATAGCAGTTATCATGCTAGTACTTAGGTACAGTAGATATCATGCTAGTACTTATGTAGAGCAGATATCATGCTAGTGCTTAGGTACAGCAGGTAACATGTTGGGGCTAAGGTATAGCAGGTATTATGCTAGTGCTTAGGTATAGTAGGTATCGTGTTGGTGCTTAGGTATAGCAGGTATCATGCTAGTGCTTAGGTATAGCAGGTATCATGCTATTGCTTTTGAAGAGCAGGTATTATGTTATTGCTTAGGAAGAGCAGATATCATCCTGGTGCTTAGGTATAGCAGGTATTATGCTGGTGCTTTGGTATAGCAGGTATCATGCTAGTGCTAAGGTATAGCAGGTATGATGCTGGTGCTTAGGTGTAGCAGGTATTATGCTAGTGCTTAGGTGTAGCAGGTATCATGCTAGTGCTCAGGTATAGCAGGTATCATGCTAGTGCTTAGGTATAGCAGGTATCATGCTAGTGCTAAGGTATAGCAGGTATGATGCTGGTGCTTAGGTGTAGCAGGTATTATGCTAGTGCTTAGGTGTAGCAGGTATCATGCTAGTGCTCAGGTATAGCAGGTATCATGCTAGTGCTTATGTATAACAGGTATCATGCTATTGCTTAGGTATAGCAGGTATCATGTTGGTTCTTAGGTATATCAGGTATCATGCTTATGCTTAGGTATAGCAGGCTTAGATATAGCAGGTATCATGTTGGAGCTTATGTATAGCAGGTATCGTGCTAGTACTTATGTATAACAGGTATCATGATAGTGCTTAGGAATAGCAGGTATCATGATAGTGCTTAGGTATAGCAGGTGTCATGATAGTGCTTAGGTATAACAGGTATCATGTTAGTGCTTAGGTATAGCAGATTTTATTTTAGTGCTTAGGTATAGCAGGTATTATGCTAGTGCCTAGGTATAGCAGGTATCATATTGGTGCTTAGGAAGAGCAGGTATCATGTTAGTGCTTAGGTATAGCAGATTTTATTTTAGTGCTTAGGTATAGCAGGTATTATGCTAGTGCCTAGGTATAGCAGGTATCATATTGGTGCTTAGGAAGAGCAGGTATCATGCTAGTGCTTACGTATAGCAGGTATCCTGCTAGTGCTTAGGTATAGCAGGTAGCATGTTGGTGCTTAGGTATAGCAGGTATCATGTTGGTGCTTAGCTATAGCAGGTATCATGCTAGTGCTTAGGTATAGCAGGTATCATGTTGGTGCTTAGATATAGCAGGTATCATGTTTGTGATTAGGTATTGCAGGTATCATGTTGGAGCTTATGTATAGCAGGTATTGTGCTAGTACTTATGTATAACAGGTATCATGATAGTGCTTAGGTATAGCAGGTATCATGATAGTGCTTAGGTATAACAGGTATTATGTTGGTGCTTAGGTATAGCAGGTATCATGCTAGTGCTTAGTTATAGCAGGTATCATGTTGGTGCTTAGATATAGCAGGTATCATGCTAGTGCTTAAGTATAGCAGGTATCATGCTAGTGCTTAGGTATAGCAGGTATCACGTTGGAGCTCAGGTATAGCAGGCTGGATATCTTCTTATTGGAATATTACATTGGGACTTGGTTGGTCCTTTTCTGTGCCCCAGGACATGATACAAAGGTGCTGTCTTCCATTCTACTATTAGGTATAATAGGTATCATGATAGAACTTATCTATAGCAGGTATTGTGCTAGTGCTTATGTATAACAGGTATCATGATAGTGCTAAGGTATAGCAGGTATCATGTTTGTGCTTAGGTATAGCAGGTATCATGTTGGAGATTAGGTATAGCAGGTATCATAATAGTGCTTAGGTATAACAGGGATCTTATTGGTGCTTAGGTATAACAGGTATCATGTTGGTGCTTAGGTATAAAAGATTTTATTTTAGTGCTTAGGTATAGCAGGTATTATGCTAGTGCTTCTGAAGAGCAGGTATCATGTTAGTGCTTAGGTAGAGCAGATATCATCCTGATGCTTAGGTATAGCAGGTATTATGCTGGTGCTTAGGTATAGCAGGTATCATGCTAGTGCTTAGGTATAGCAGGTATCATGCTATTGCTTCTGACGAGCAGGTATCATGTTAGTGCTTAGGTAGAGCAGATATCATCCTGGTGCTTAGGTATAGCAGGTATTATGCTGGTGCTTAGGTATAGCAGGTATCATGCTAGTGCTTATGTGTAGCAGGTATCATGCTAGTGCTCAGGTATAGCAGGTATCATGCTAGTGCTTAGGTATAGCAGGCATCATGCTAGTGCTTAGGTATAGCAGGTATCATGTTGATGCTTAGGTATATCAGGTATCATGTTGGTGCTTAGGTATACCAGGCATTATGCTAGTGCTTATGTATAGCAGGTATCATGCTTGGGCTTAGCTATAGCCGGTATCATGTTGGAGCTTATGTATAGCAGGTATCATGTTTGTGATTAGGTATAGCAGGTATCATGTTGGAGCTTATGTATAGCAGGTATTGTGCTAGTACTTATGTATAACAGGTATCATGATAGTGCTTAGGTATAGCAGGTATCATGATAGTGCTTAGGTATAGCAGGTATTATGTTGGTGCTTAGGTATAGCAGGTATCATGCTAGTGCTTAGGTATAGCAGGTATTATGTTGATGCTTAGGTATAGCAGGTATCATGATAGTGCTTAGATGTATCAGGTATCATGCTAGTGCTTATTTATAGCAGGTATCATGTTGGTGCTTAGGTATAGAAGGTATCATGATAGTACTTAGGAATAGCAGGTATAATGCTAGTACTTAGATAAAGCATATATCATGCTAATACTTATGTAGAGGAGGTGTCATGCTAGTGTTTAGGTATAGCAGATATCATGTTGGTGCTTAGGTATAGCAGGTATCATTTTAGTGCTTAGGTATAGCAGGTATCATGCTAGTGCTTAAGTAAAGCAGGTATTGCGCTAGTGCTTAGGTATAGCAGGTATCATGTTGGTGCATATGCATAGCATGTATCATGCTGGTGCTTAGGTATAGTAGGTATCATGTTGGTGCATAGGCATAGCATGTATCCTGCTGGTGCTTAGGTATAGCAGGTATCATGCTAGTGCTTAGGTATAGCAGGTATGATGCTGGTGCTAAGGTATAGCAGATATTATGTTGGTGCTTAGGTATAGCAGGTATCATGCTAGTGCTAAGGTATAGCAGGTATGATGCTGGTGCTTAGGTGTAGCAGGTATTATGCTAGTGCTTAGGTGTAGCATATGTCATGCTAGTGCTCAGGTATAGCAGGTATCATGCTAGGGCTTATGTATAACAGGTATCATGCTACTGCTTAGGTATAGCAGGTATCATGTTGGTGCTTAGGTATATTAGGTATCATGCTTATGCTTAGGTATAGCAAGCATTATGCTAGTGCTTATGTATAGCAGATATCATGTTGGAGCTTAGATATAACAGGTATCATGTTGGAGCTTATGTATAGCAGGTATTGTGCTAGTACTTATGTATAACAGGTATCATGATAGTGCTTAGGTATAGCAGGTATCATGATAGTGCTTAGGTATAACAGGTATCATGTTGTTGCTTAGGTATAGCAGGTATCATGATAGTGCTTAGATATAGCAGGTATCATGCTAGTGCTTATTTATAGCAGGTATCATGTTGGTTCTTAGGTATAGAAGGTATCATGATAGTACTTAGGTATAGCAGGTATCATGCTAGTACTTAGATATAGCATATATCATGCTAATACTTATGTAGAGGAGGTATCATGCTGGTGCTTAGGTACAGCAGGTATGATTTTAGTGCTTAGGTATAGCAGGTATCATGCTAGTGCTTCGGTATAGCAGGTATCATGCTAGTGCTTAGGTAAAGCAGGTATTGCGCTAGTGCTTAGGTATAGCAGGTATCATGTTAGTGCTTAGGTATAGCAGGTATCATGTTGGTGCATAGGCATAGCAGGTATCATGCTGGTGCTTTGGTATAGCAGGTATCATGCTATTGATTAGATATAGCAGGTATCATGCTAGTACTTAGGTATCACAGGTATCATGTTAGTGCTTAGGTATAGCAGGTATCATGTTGGTGCTTAGATATAGCAGGTATCATGCTAGTGCTTAAGTATAGCAGGTATAATGCTAGTGCTTAGGTATAGCAGGTATCACATTGGAGTTCAGGTATAGCAGGTATCATGTTGGTGCTTAGGTATTGCAGGTATCATGCTAGTGCTTAGGTATAGCAGGTATCATGTTGGTGCTTAGGTATAGCAGGTATCATGCTAGTGTTTAGGTATAGCAGGTATCATGCTAGTGCTTAGGTATAGCAGGTATCATGCTAGTGCTTAGGTATAACAGTGATCATGTTAGTGCTTAGGTATAGCAGGTATCATGTTGATGCTTAGGTATAGCAGGTATCATGCTAGTGCTTAAGTATAACAGGTATCATGCTAGTGCTTAGGTATAGCAGGTATCATGTTGGTGCTTAGGTATAGCAGGTATCATGCTGGTGCTTAGGTAAAGCAGATATCATGCTAGTGCTTAGGTATAGCAGGTATCATGTTGATGCTTAGGTATAGCAGGTTTCATGCTAGTGTTTAGGTATAGCAGGTATCATGTTGGTGCATAGGTATAGCAGGTATCATGCTAGTGCTTAGGTATAGCAGATATCATGTTGGTGCTTAGGTATAGCAGGTATCATGCTAGTGCTAAAGTATAGCAGGTTTGATGCTGGTGCTTAGGTGTAGCAGGTATTATGCTAGTGCTTAGGTTAGCAGGTATCATGCTAGTGCTTAGGTATAGCAGGTATCATGCTAGTGCTTAGGTATAGAAGTCATCATGCTAGTGCTTATGTATAACAGGTATCATGCTACTGCTTATGTATAGCAGATATCATGCTAGTGCTTAGGTACAGCAGGTAACATGTTGGTGCTTAGGTATATCAGGTATCATGCTTATGCTTAGGTATAGCAAGCATTATGCTAGTGTTTATGTATAGCAGGTATCATGTTGGAGCTTATGTATAGCAGGTATTGTGCTAGTACTTATGTATAACAGGTATCATGATAGTGCTTAGGTATAGCAGGTATCATGATAGTGCTTAGGTATAACAGGTATCATGTTATTGCTTAGGTATAGCAGGTATCATGATAGTGCTTAGATGTAGCAGGTGTCATGCTAGTGCTTATTTATAGCAGGTATCATGTTGGTGCTTAGGTATAGAAGGTATCATGATAGTACTTAGGTATAGCAGGTATCATGCTAGTACTTAGATATAGCATATATCATGCTAATACTTATGTAGAGGAGGTATCATGCTGGTGCTTAGGTACAGCAGGTATGATTTTAGTGCTTAGGTATAGCAGGTATCATGCTAGTGCTTCGGTATAGCAGGTATCATGCTAGTGCTTAGGTAAAGCAGGTATTGCGCTAGTGCTTAGGTATAGCAGGTATCATGCTGGTGCTTAGGTAAAGCAGATATCATGCTAGTGCTTAGGTATAGCAGGTATCATGTTGATGCTTAGGTATAGCAGGTTTCATGCTAGTGTTTAGGTATAGCAGGTATCATGTTGGTGCATAGGTATAGCAGGTATCATGCTAGTGCTTAGGTATAGCAGATATCATGTTGGTGCTTAGGTATAGCAGGTATCATGCTAGTGCTAAAGTATAGCAGGTTTGATGCTGGTGCTTAGGTGTAGCAGGTATTATGCTAGTGCTTAGGTTAGCAGGTATCATGCTAGTGCTTAGGTATAGCAGGTATCATGCTAGTGCTTAGGTATAGAAGTCATCATGCTAGTGCTTATGTATAACAGGTATCATGCTACTGCTTATGTATAGCAGATATCATGCTAGTGCTTAGGTACAGCAGGTAACATGTTGGTGCTTTGGTATAGCAGGTATCATGTTGGTGCTTAGGTATATCAGGTATCATGCTTATGCTTAGGTATAGCAAGCATTATGCTAGTGTTTATGTATAGCAGGTATCATGTTGGAGCTTATGTATAGCAGGTATTGTGCTAGTACTTATGTATAACAGGTATCATGATAGTGCTTAGGTATAGCAGGTATCATGATAGTGCTTAGGTATAACAGGTATCATGTTGTTGCTTAGGTATAGCAGGTATCATGATAGTGCTTAGATGTAGCAGGTATCATGCTAGTGCTTATTTATAGCAGGTATCATGTTGGTGCTTAGGTATAGAAGGTATCATGATAGTACTTAGGTATAGCAGGTATCATGCTAGTACTTAGATATAGCATATATCATGCTAATACTTATGTAGAGGAGGTATCATGCTGGTGCTTAGGTACAGCAGGTATGATTTTAGTGCTTAGGTATAGCAGGTATCATGCTAGTGCTTCGGTATAGCAGGTATCATGCTAGTGCTTAGGTAAAGCAGGTATTGCGCTAGTGCTTAGGTATAGCAGGTATCATGTTAGTGCTTAGGTATAGCAGGTATCATGTTGGTGCATAGGCATAGCATGTATCATGCTGGTGCTTTGGTATAGCAGGTATCATGCTATTGCTTAGATATAGCAGGTATCATGCTAGCACTTAGGTATAACAGGTATCATGTTAGTGCTTAGGTATAGCAGGTATCATGTTGGTGCTTAGATATAGCAGGTATCATGCTAGTGCTTAAGTATAGCAGGTATAATGCTAGTGCTTAGGTATAGCAGGTATCACATTGGAGTTCAGGTATAGCAGGTATCATGTTGGTGCTTTGGTATTGCAGGTATCATGCTAGTGCTTAGGTATAGCAGGTATCATGTTGGTGCTTAGGTATAGCAGGTATCATGCTAGTGTTTAGGTATAGCAGATATCATGCTAGTGATTAGGTATAGCAGGTATCATGCTAGTGCTTAGGTATAGCAGTGATCATGTTAGTGCTTAGGTATAGCAGGTATCATGTTGATGCTTAGGTATAGCAGGTATCATGCTAGTGCTTAAGTATAACAGGTATCATGCTAGTGCTTAGGTATAGCAGGTATCTTGTTGGTGCTTAGGTATAGCAGGTATCTTGTTGGTGCTTAGGTATAGCAGGTATCATGCTGGTGCTTAGGTAAAGCAGATATCATGCTAGTGCTTAGGTATAGCAGGTATCATGTTGATGCTTAGGTATAGCAGGTTTCATGCTAGTGTTTAGGTATAGCAGGTATCATGTTGGTGCATAGGTATAGCAGGTATCATGCTAGTGCTTAGGTATAGCAGATATCATGTTGGTGCTTAGGTATAGCAGGTATCATGCTAGTGCTAAGGTATAGCAGGTTTGATGCTGGTGCTTAGGTGTAGCAGGTATTATGCTAGTGCTTAGGTTAGCAGGTATCATGCTAGTGCTTAGGTATAGAAGTCATCATGCTAGTGCTTATGTATAACAGGTATC
Source organism: Bombina bombina (assembly GCF_027579735.1). Taxonomy (NCBI): domain Eukaryota; kingdom Metazoa; phylum Chordata; class Amphibia; order Anura; family Bombinatoridae; genus Bombina; species Bombina bombina. Next base: position 44,910,148 of record NC_069500.1, read on the forward strand.
ATGCTACTGCTTAGGTATAGCAGGTATCATGCTAGTGCTTAGGTATAGTAGGTATCATGTTGGTGCTTAGGTATAGCAGGTATCATGCAAGTGCTTAGGTAACACAGGTATTATGTTGGTGCATAGGTATAGCAGGTATCATGCTAATTCTTAGGTATAGCAGGTATTATGTTGGTGCTTAGGTATGGAAGGTATTGTGCTAGTGCTTATGTTTAGAAGGTACCATGATAGTGTATAGCAGGTATCATATTCTAGCTCAGGTATAGCAGGCATCATGCTAGTGATTAGGTATAGCAGGTATCATGTTGGGGCTGAGGCATAGCAGGTATCATGCTAGTGCTTAGGTATAGAAGGTATCATGCTAGTGCTTAGGTATAATAGGTATCATGTTGGTACTTAGGTATAGCAGGTATCATGCTAGTGATTAGGTATAGTAGGTATCATGTTGGTGCATAGGTATAGCAGGTATCTTGTTGGAGCTTAGGTACATCAGATAGCATGCTGGTGCTTAGATATAGCAGGTATCATGCTAGTGCTTAGGTATAGTAGGTATCATGCTAGAACTTATGTATAGCAGGTATCATGCTAGTGCTTATGTATAACAGGTATCATGATAGTGCTAAGGTATAGCAGGTATCATGTTTGTGCTTAGGTATGGCAGGTATCATGATAGTGCTTAGATATAGCAGGTTTCATGCTAGTGCTTAGGTATAGCAGGTATCATGCTAGTGGTTATGTATAGCAGGTATCATGCTAGTGCTTAGGTATAGCAGGTATCATGCTAGTGGTTATGTATAGCAGGTATCATGCTAGTACTTAGGTAAAGCAGGTACCATGCTAGTGCTTATGAAAAGCAGGTATCATGTTAGTCCTTAGGTATAGCAGATATCATTCTGGTGCTTAGGTATAGCAGGTATCATGCTAGTGCTTAGTTATAGCAGATATCATCCTGGTGCTTAGGTATATAGCAGGTATCATGTTAGTGCTTAGGTATAGCAGGTATCATGCTAGTGATTAGGTATAGCAAGTATTATGTTGGTGCTTAGGTATAGCAGGTATCATGCTAGTGCTTAGGTATAGCAGATATAATGTTTGTGCTTAGGTGTAGCAGGTATCATGCTAGTGCTTAGGTATAGCAGGTATCATGCTGGTGCTTAGGTGTAGCAGGTATCATGCTAGTGCTTAGGTATAGCAGGTATCATGCTAGTGTTTTGGTATAACAGGTATCATGCTAGTGCTTATGTATAACAGGTATCATGCTAATGCTTATGTATAACAGGTATCATGCTAATGCTTATGTATAACAGGTATCATGCTAGTGCTTAGGTATACTAGGTATCATGTCGGTGCTTAGGTGTAGCAGGTATTATGCTAGTGTTTAGGTATAGCAGGTATCATGCTAGTGCTTATGTATAACAGGCATCATGCTAGTGCTTAGGTATAGCAGGTATCATGCTAGTGCTTAGGTATATCAGATATCATGCTGGGGCTTATTTATTGCAGGTATGATGCTAGAGCTTATGTATAGCAGGTATTGTGCTAGTGCTTAGGTATTGCAGGTATCATGTTGGATCTTAGGTATAGCAGGTATCATGTTGGTGCATAGGTATAGCAGGTATCATGCTAGTGCTTAGGTATAGCAGATATCATGTTGGTGCTTAGGTATAGCAGGTATCATGCTAGTGCTAAGGTATAGCAGGTTTGATGCTGGTGCTTAGGTGTAGCAGGTATTATGCTAGTGCTTAGGTGTAGCAGGTATCATGCTAGTGCTTAGGTATAACAGGTATCATGCTAGAGCTTAGGTATAGAAGTCATCATGCTAGTGCTTATGTATAACAGGTATCATGCTACTGCTTAGGTATAGCAGGTATCATGCTACTGCTTAGGTATAGCAGGTATCATGTTGGTGCTTAGGTATAGCAGGTATCATGCAAGTGCTTAGGTAACATAGGTATCATGTTGGTGCATAGGTATAGCAGGTATCATGCTAATTCTTAGGTATAGCAGGTATTATGTTGGTGCTTAGGTATGGAAGGTATTGTGCTAGTGCTTATGTTTAGAAGGTACCATGATAGTGTATAGCAGGTATCATATTCTAGCTCAGGTATAGCAGGCATCATGCTAGTGATTAGGTATAGCAGGTATCATGTTGGGGCTGAGGTATAGCAGGTATCATGCTAGTGCTTAGGTATAGGAGGTATCGTGCTAGTGCTTAGGTATAATAGGTATCATGTTGGTACTTAGGTATAGCAGGTATCATGCTAGTGATTAGGTATAGTAGGTATCATGTTGGTGCATAGGTATAGCAGGTATCTTGTTGGAGCTTAGGTACATCAGATAGCATGCTGGTGCTTAGATATAGCAGGTATCATGCTAGTGCTTAGGTATAGTAGGTATCATGCTAGAACTTATGTATAGCAGGTATCGTGCTAGTGCTTATGTATAACAGGTATCATGATAGTGCTAAGGTATAGCAGGTATCATGTTTGTGCTTAGGTATAGCAGGTATCATGATAGTGCTTAGATATAGCAGGTTTCATGCTAGTGGTTATGTATAGCAGGTATCATGCTAGTGCTTAGGTATAGCAGGTATCATGCTAGTACTTAGGTAAAGCAGGTACCATGCTAGTGCTTATGAAAAGCAGGTATCATGTTAGTCCTTAGGTATAGCAGATATCATTCTGGTGCTTAGGTATAGCAGGTATCATGCTAGTGCTTAGTTATAGCAGATATCATCCTGGTGCTTAGGTATATAGCAGGTATCATGTTAGTGCTTAGGTATAGCAGGTATCATGCTAATGATTAGGTATAGCAGGTATTATGTTGGTGCTTAGGTATAGCAGGTATCATGCTAGTGCTTAGGTATAGCAGATATAATGTTTGTGCTTATGTGTAGCAGGTATCATGCTAGTGCTTAGGTATAGCAGGTATCATGCTGGTGCTTAGGTGTAGCAGGTATCATGCTAGTGCTTAGGTATAGCAGGTATCATGCTAGTGTTTTGGTATAACAGGTATCATGCTAGTGCTTATGTATAACAGGTATCATGCTAGTGCTTAGGTATACTAGTTATCATGTCGGTGCTTAGGTGTAGCAGGTATTATGCTAGTGTTTAGGTATAGCAGGTATCATGCTAGTGCTTATGTATAACAGGCATCATGCTAGTGCTTAGGTATAGCAGGTATCATGCTAGTGCTTAGGTATATCAGATATCATGCTGGGGCTTATTTATTGCAGGTATGATGCTAGAGCTTATGTATAGCAGGTATTGTGCTAGTGCTTAGGTATTGGAGGTATCATGTTGGATCTTAGGTATAGCAGGTATCATGCTAGTGCTTATGTATAACAGGTATCATGCTAGTGCTTAGGTATTGCAGGTATGATGCTAGAGCTTATGTATAGCAGGTATCATGCTAGTGTTTAGGTATTGCAGGTAGCCTGCTAGTACTTAGGTATAGCAGGTACCATGCTAGTGCTTAGGTATAGCAGATATCATGCTGGTGCTTATGTATAACAGGTATGAGGCTAGAGCTTATGTATAGCAGGTATTGTGCTAGTGCTTATGTATAACAGGTATCATGATAGTGCTAAGGTATAGCGGGTATGTTGGAGCTTAGGTATAGCAGGTATCATGTTGGTGCTTAGGAATAGAAAGTATCATGATAGTGCTTAGATGTAGCAGGTATCATGCTAATGCTTATGTATAGCAGGTATTATGTTGGTGCTTAGGTATGGAAGGTATTGTGCTAGTGCTTATGTTTAGAAGGTATCATGATAGTGTTCAGGTATAGCAGGTATCATGTCCATGCTTAGGTATAGCAGGTATCATGTTCTAGCTCAGGTATAGCAGGCATCATGCTAGTGATTAGGTATAGCAGGTATCATGTTGGGGCTGAGGTATAGCAGGTATCATGCTAGTGCTTAGGTATAGAAGGTATCATGTTGGTACTTTTGTACAGCAGATATCATGCTAGTGCTTAGGTATAATAGGTATCATGTTGGTACTTAGGTATAGCAGGTATCATGCTAGTGTTTAGGTATAGTAGGTATCATGTTGGTGCTTAGGTATAGCAGGTATCTTGTTGGAGCTTAGGTACATCAGATAGCATGCTGGTGCTTAGATATAGCAGGTATCATGCTAGTGTTTAGGTATAGCAGGTATCATGCTAGCGCTTAGGTATAGCAGTAATCATGCTAGTGCTTAGGTATAGCAGGTATCATGTTGGTGCTTAGGTATAGCAGGTATCATGCTAGTGCTTAAGTATAACAGGTATCATGCTAGTGCTTAGGTATAGCAGGTATCATGTTGGTGCTTAGGTATAGCAGGTATCATGCTGGTGCTTAGGTATAGCAGATATCATGCTAGTGCTTAGGTATAGCAGGTATTAAGTTGGTGCTTAGGTATAGAAGGTATCATGCTAGTGATTAGGTATAGCAGGTATTAAGTTGGTGCTTAGGTATAGAAGGTATCATGCTAGTGCTTAGGTATAGCAGATATAATGTTTGTGCTTAGGTGTAGCAGGTATCATGCTAGTGCTTAGGTATAGCAGGTATAATGCTGGTGCTTAGGTGTAGCAGGTATCATGCTAGTGCTTAGGTATAGCAGGTATCATGCTAGTGTTTTGGTATAACAGGTATCATGCTAGTGCGTTGGTATAACAGGTATCATGCTAGTGCTTAGGTATACTAGGTATCATGTCAGTGCTTAGGTATAGCAGGTATTATGCTAGTGTTTAGGTATAGCAGGTATCATGCTAGTGCTTAGGTATAACAGGTATCATGCTAGTGCTTAAGTATAGCAGGTATAATGCTAGTGCTTAGGTATAGCAGGTATCATGTTGGAGTTCAGGTATAGCAGGTATCATGTTGGGGTTGAGGTATAGCAGGTATCATGCTAGTGCTTAAGTATAGCAGGTATCATGCTAGTGCTTAGGTATAGCAGATGTCATGCTAGTGCTTAGGTATTGCAGGTATCATGCTAGTGCTTAGGTATAGCAGGTATCATGTTGGTGCTTAGGTATAGCAGGTATCATGCTAGTGTTTAGGTATAGCAGGTATCATGCTAGCGCTTAGGTATAGCAGTAATCATGCTAGTGCTTAGGTATAGCAGGTATCATGTTGGTGCTTAGGTATAGCAGGTATCATGCTAGTGCTTAAGTATAACAGGTATCATGCTAGTGCTTAGGTATAGCAGGTATCATGTTGGTGCTTAGGTATAGCAGGTATCATGCTGGTGCTTAGGTATAGCAGATATCATGCTAGTGCTTAGGTATAGCAGGTATCATGTTGATGCTTAGGTATAGCAGGTTGCATGCTAGTGTTTAGGTATAGCAGGTATCATGTTGGTGCATAGGTATAGCAGGTATCATGCCAGTTCTTAGGTATAGCAGATTTCATGTTGGTGCTTAGGTATAGCAGGTATCATGCTAGTGCTAAGGTATAGCAGGTTTGATGCTGGTGCTTAGGTGTAGCAGGTATTATGCTAGTGCTTAGGTGTAGCAGGTATCATGCTAGGGCTTAGGTGTAGCAGGTATCATGCTAGTGCTTAGGTATAGCAGGTATCATGCTAGTGCTTAGGTATAGAAGTCATCATGCTAGTGCTTATGTATAACAGGTATCATGCTACTGCTTAGGTATAGCAGGTATCATGCTAGTGCTTAGGTATAGTAGGTATCATGTTGGTGCTTAGGTATAGCAGGTATAATGCAAGTGCTTAGGTAACACAGGTATCATGTTGGTGAATAGGTATAGCAGGTATCATGTTGGTGATTAGGTATGGAAGGTATTGTGCTAGTGATTATGTTTAGAAGGTACCATGATAGTGTTTAGGTATAGCAGGTATCATGTCCATGCTTAGGTATAGCAGGTATCATGTTGGTGCTTAGGTATGGAAGGTATTGTGCTAGTGCTTATGTTTAGAAGGTACCATGATAGTGTTTAGGTATAGCAGGTATCATGTTCTAGCTCAGGTATAGCAGGCATCATGCTAGTGATTAGGTATAGCAGGTATCATGTTGGGGCTGATGTATAACAGGTATCATGCTAGTGTTTAGGTATAGAAGGTATCATGCTAGTGCTTAGGTATAATAGGTATCATGTTGGTACTTAGGTATAGCAGGTCTCATGCTAGTGATTAGGTATAGTAGGTATCATGTTGGTGCGTAGGTATAGCAGGTATCTTGTTGGAGCTTAGGTACATCAGATAGCATGCTGGTGCTTAGATATAGCAGGTATCATGCTAGTGCTTAGGTATAGTAGGTATCATGTTAGAACTTATGTATAGCAGGTATCGTGCTAGTGCTTATGTATAACAGGTATCATGATAGTGCTAAGGAATAGCAGGTATCATGTTTGTGCTTAGGTATAGCAGGTATCATGTTGGTGCTTAGGTATAGCAGGTATCATGATAGTGCTTAGATGTAGCAGGTATCATGCTAGTGGTTATGTATAGCAGGTATCATGCTAGTGCTTAGGTATAGCAGGTATCATGCTAGTACTTAGGTATAGCAGGTACCATGCTAGTGCTTATGAAAAGCAGGTATCATGTTAGTGCTTAGGTATAGCAGATATCATTCTGGTGCTTAGGTATAGCAGGTATCATGCTAGTGCTTAGTTATAGCAGATATCATCCTGGTGCTTAGGTATAGCAGGTATCATGTTAGTGCTTAGGTATAGCAGATATCATCCTGGTGCTTAGGTATATAGCAGGTATCATGTTAGTGCTTAGGTATAGCAGGTATCATGCTAATGATTAGGTATAGCAGGTATTATGTTGGTGCTTAGGTATAGCAGGTATCATGCTAGTGCTTAGGTATAGCAGATATAATGTTTGTGCTTGGGTGTAGCAGGTATCATGCTAGTGCTTAAGTATAGCAGGTATCATGCTGGTGCTTAGGTGTAGCAGGTATCATTCTAGTGCTTAGGTATAGCAGGTATCATGCTAGTGTTTTGGTATAACAGGTATCATGCTAGTGCTTATGTATATCAGGTATCATGCTAGTGCTTAGGTTTACTAGGTATCATGTCGGTGCTTAGGTATAGCAGGTATTATGCTAGTGTTTAGGTATAGCAGGTATCATGGTAGTGCTTAGGTATAACAGGCATCATGCTAGTGCTTAGGGATAGCAGGTATCATGCTAGTGCTTAAGTATACCAGATATCATGCTGGGGCTTAGATATTGCAGGTATCTTAGGTCTAGCAGGTATTATGCTAGAACCTATGTATAACAGGTATCATGCTAGTGCTTAGGTATTGCAGGTATCATGTTGGATCTTAGGTATAGCAGGTATCATGCTAGTGCTTATGTATAGCAGGTACCATGCTAGTGCTTATGAAAAGCAGATATCATGTTAGTGCTTAGGTATAGCAGATATCATTCTGGTGCTTAGGTATAGCAGGTATCATGCTAGTGCTTAGGTATAGCAGATATCATCCTGGTGCTTAGGTATAGCAGGTATCATGTTAGTGCTTAGGTATAGCAGGTATCATGCTAGTGATTAGGTATAGCAGGTATTATGTTAGTGCTTAGGTATAGCAGGTATCATGCTAGTGCTTAGGTATAGCTGATATAATGTTTGTGCTTAGGTGTAGCAGGTATCATGCTAGTGCTTAGGTATAGCAGGTATGATGCTGGTGCTTAGGTGTAGCAGGTATCATGCTAGTGTTTTGGTATAACAGGTATCATGCTAGTGCTTAGGTATACTAGGTATCATGTTGGTACTTATGTACAGCAGATATCATGCTAGTGCTTAGGTATAATAGGTATCATGTTGGTACTTAGGTATAGCAGGTATCATGCTAGTGATTAGGTATAGTAGGTATCATGTTGGTGCATAGGTATAGCAGGTATCTTGTTGGAGCTTAGGTACATCAGATAGCATGCTGGTGCTTAGATATAGCAGGTATCATGCTAGTGCTTAGGTATAGTAGGTATCATGCTAGAACTTATGTATAGCAGGTATCGTGCTAGTGCTTATGTATAACAGGTATCATGATAGTGCTAAGGTATAGCAGGTATCATGTTGGTGCTTAGGTATAGCAGGTATCATGATAGTGCTTAGATGTAGCAGGTATCATGCTAGTGGTTATGTATAGCAGGTATCATGCTAGTGCTTAGGTATAGCAGGTATCATGCTAGTACTTAGGTATAGCAGGTACCATGCTAGTGCTTATGAAAAGCAGGTATCATGTTAGTGCTTAGGTATAGCAGATATCATTCTGGTGCTTAGGTATAGCAGGTATCATGCTAGTGCTTAGTTATAGCAGATATCATCCTGGTGCTTAGGTATAGCAGGTATCATGTTAGTGCTTAGGTATAGCAGATATCATCCTGGTGCTTAGGTATATAGCAGGTATCATGTTAGTGCTTAGGTATAGCAGGTATCATGCTAATGATTAGGTATAGCAGGTATTATGTTGGTGCTTAGGTATAGCAGGTATCATGCTAGTGCTTAGGTATAGCAGATATAATGTTTGTGCTTGGGTGTAGCAGGTATCATGCTAGTGCTTAGGTATAGCAGGTATCATGCTGGTGCTTAGGTGTAGCAGGTATCATTCTATTGCTTAGGTATAGCAGGTATCATGCTAGTGTTTTGGTATAACAGGTATCATGCTAGTGCTTATGTATAACAGGTATCATGCTAGTGCTTAGGTTTACTAGGTATCATGTCGGTGCTTAGGTATAGCAGGTATTATGCTAGTGTTTAGGTATAGCAGGTATCATGGTAGTGCTTAGGTATAACAGGCATCATGCTAGTGCTTAGGTATAGCAGGTATCATGCTAGTGCTTAAGTATATCAGATATCATGCTGGGGCTTAGATATTGCAGGTATCTTTGGTCTAGCAGGTATTATGCTAGAACCTATGTATAACAGGTATCATGATAGTGCTTAGGTATTGCAGGTATCATGTTGGATCTTAGGTATAGCAGGTATCATGCTAGTGCTTATGTATAGCAGGTACCATGCTAGTGCTTATGAAAAGCAGATATCGTGTTAGTGCTTAGGTATAGCAGATATCATTCTGGTGCTTAGGTATAGCAGGTATCATGCTAGTGCTTAGGTATAGCAGATATCATCCTGGTGCTTAGGTATAGCAGGTATCATGTTAGTGCTTAGGTATAGCAGATATCATCCTTGTGCTTAGGTATATAGCAGGTATCATGTTAGTGCTTAGGTATAGCAGGTATCATGCTAGTGATTAGGTATAGCAGGTATTATGTTAGTGCTTAGGTATAGCAGGTATCATGCTAGTGCTTAGGTATAGCAGGTATGATGCTGGTGCTTAGGTGTAGCAGGTATCATGCTAGTGCTTAGGTATAGCAGGTATCATGCTAGTGTTTTGGTATAACAGGTATCATGCTAGTGCTTATGTATAACAGGTATCATGCTAGTGCTTAGGTATACTAGGTATCATGTCAGTGCTTAGGTATAGCAGGTATTATGCTAGTGTTTAGGTATAGCAGGTATCATGCTAGTGCTTAGGTATAACAGGTATCATGCTAGTGCTTAGGTATAGCAGGTATCATGCTAGTGCTTAGGTATATCAGATATCATGCTGGGGCTTAGATATTACAGGTAACATGTTGGATCTTAGGTATAGCAGGTATCATGCTAGAGCTTATGTATAACAGGTATCATGCTAGTGCTTAGGAATTGCAGGTAGCATGTTGGTGCTTAGGTATAGCAGGTATCATGCTGGTGCTTAGGTATAGCAGATATCATGCTAGTGCTTAGGTATAGCAGGTATCATGTTGATGCTTAGGTATAGCAGGTTGCATTCTAGTCTTTAGGTATAGCAGGTATCATGTCAGTGCTTAGGTATAGCAGATATCATGTTGGTGCTTAGGTATAGCAGGTGTCATGCTAGTGCTAAGGTATAGCAGGTTTGATGCTGGTGCTTAGGTGTAGCAGGTATTATGCTAGTGCTTAGGTATAGCAGGTATCATGCTAGTGCTTAGGTATAGAAGTCATCATGCTAGTGCTTATGTATAACAGGTATCATGCTACTGCTTAGGTATAGCAGGTATCATGCTAGTGCTTAGGTATAGTAGGTATCATGTTGGTGCTTAGGTATAGCAGGTATAATGCAAGTGCTTAGGTAACACAGGTATCATGTTGGTGCATAGGTATAGCAGGTATCATGCTAGTGCTTAGGTATAGCAGGTATTATGTTGGTGCTTAGGTATAGAAGGTATTGTGCTAGTGCTTATGTTTAGAAGGTACCATGATAGTGTTTCGGTATAGCAGATATCATGTCCATGCTTAGGTATAGCAGGTATCATGTTTTAACTCAGGTATAGCAGGCATCATGCTAGTGCTTAGGTATAGAAGGTATCATGCTAGTGCTTAGGTATAATAGGTATCATGTTGGTACTTAGGTATAGCAGGTTTCATGCTAGTGCTTATGTATAGCAGGTATCATGCTAGTGGTTATGAAAAGCAGGTATCATGTTAGTGCTTAGGTATAGCAGATATCATTCTGGTGCTTAGGTATAGCAGATATCATCCTGGTGCTTAGGTATAGCAGATATCATCCTGGTGCTTAGGTATATAGCAGGTATCATGTTAGTGCTTAGGTATAGCAGGTATCATGCTAATGATTAGGTATAGCAGGTATTATGTTGGTGCTTAGGTATAGCAGGTATCATGCTAGTGCTTAGGTATAGCAGATATAATGTTTGTGCTTAGGTGTAACAGGTATCATGCTAGTGCTTAGGTATAGCAGGTATCATGCTGGTGCTTAGGTGTAGCAGGTATCATTCTAGTGCTTAGGTATAACAGGTATCATGCTAGTGTTTTGGTATAACAGGTATCATGCTAGTGCTTAGGTATAACAGGTATCATGCTGGTGCTTAGGTGTAGCAGGTATCATGCTAGTGCTTAGGTATAGCAGGTATCATGCTAGTGTTTTGGTATAACAGGTATCATGCTAATGCTTATGTATAACAGGTATCATGCTAGTGCTTATGTTTACTAGGTATCATGTCGGTGCTTAGGTATAGCAGGTATTATGCTAGTGTTTAGGTATAGCAGGTATCATGGTAGTGCTTAGGTATAACAGGCATCATGCTAGTGCTTAGGTATAGCAGGTATCATGCTAGTGCTTAAGTATATCAGATATCATGCTGGGGCTTAGATATTGCAGGTATCATGTTGGATCTTAGGTCTAGCAGGTATTATGCTAGAACTTATGTATAACAGGTATCATGCTAGTGCTTAGGTATTGCAGGTATCATGTTGGATCTTAGGTATAGCAGGTATCATGCTAGTGCTTATGTATAGCAGGTACCATGCTAGTGCTTATGAAAAGCAGGTATCATGTTAGTGCTTAGGTATAGCAGATATCATTCTGGTGCTTAGGTATAGCAGGTATCATGCTAGTGCTTAGGTATAACAGATATCATTCTGGTGCTTAGGTATAGCAGGTATCATGCTAGTTCTTAGGTATAGCAGATATCATCCTTGTGCTTAGGTATATAGCAGGTATCATGTTAGTGCTTAGGTATATTAGGTATCATGCTAGGGATTAGGTATAGCAGGTATTATGTTAGTGCTTAGGTATAGCAGGTATCATGCTAGTGCTTAGGTATAGCAGATATAATGTTTGTGCTTAGGTGTAGCAGGTATCATGCTAGTGCTTAGGTATAGCAGGTATGATGCTTGTGCTTAAGTATAGCAGGTATTATGCTAGTGATTAGGTATAGCAGGTATTATGTTAGTGCTTAGGTATAGCAGGTATCATGCTAGTGCTTAGGTATAGCTGATATAATGTTTGTGCTTAGGTGTAGCAGGTATCATGCTAGTGCTTAGGTATAGCAGATATGATGCTGGTGCTTAGGTGTAGCAGGTATCATGCTAGTGCTTAGGTATAGCAGGTATCATGCTAGTGCTTAGGTATATCAGATATCATGCTGGGGCTTAGGTATTGCAGGTATCATGTTGGATCTTAGGTATAGAAGTATCATGCTAGTGCTTATCTATAACAGGTATCATGCTAGTGCTTAGGTATTACAGGTATGATGCTAGAGCTTATGTATAGCAGGTATTGTGCTAGTGCTTATGTATAACAGGTATCATGATAGTGCTAAGGTATAGCAGATATCATGTTTGTGCTTAGGCATAGCGGGTATGTTGGAGCTTAGGTATAGCAGGTATCATGTTGGTGTTTAGGTATAGAAAGTATCATGATAGTGCTTAGATGTAGAAGGTATCATGCTAGTGCTTATGTATAGCAGGTATCATGTTGGTGCTTAGGTATAGCAGGTATCATGCTAGTGTTTAGGTTTTGCAGGTAGCCTGCTAGTACTTAGGTATAGCAGGTACCATGCTAGTGCTTAGGTATAGCAGATATCATGCTAGTGCTTAGGTATAGCAGGTATCATGCTAGTGCTTAGGTATATCAGGTATCATGTTGGTGCTTATGTATAGCAGGTATCATGCTAGTCCTTAGGTATAGCAGGTATCATGCTAGTCCTTAGGTATAGCAGGTATCATGCTAGTCCTTAGGTATAGCAGGTATCATGCTAGTCCTTATGTATAGCAGGTATCATGCTAGTGTTTAGGTATTGCAGGTAGCCTGCTAGTACTTAGGTATAGCAGGTACCATGCTAGTGCTTAGGTATAGCAGATATCATGCTGGTGCTTAGGTATATCAGGTATCATGTTGGTGCTTATGTATAGCAGGTATCATGCTAGTCCTTAGGTATAGCAGGTATCATTCTAGTGCTTTGGTATAGCAGGTATCATGTTGGGGCTTAGATATAGAAGGTATCATGTTGGAGCTTATGTATAGCAGGTATCGTGCTAGTGCTTATGTATAACATGTATCATGCTAGTGCTTAGGTAAAGCAGATATTATGCTAGTGCTTAGGTATATCAGGTATCATGCTAGTACTTAGGTATAGCAGGTATCATGCTAGTGCTTAGGTAAAGCAGGTATCATGCTAGTGTTTTGGTATAACAGGTATCATGCTAGTGCTTATGTATAACAGGTATCATGCTAGTGCTTAGGTATAACAGGTATTATGCTAGTGCTTATGTATAACAGGTATCATGCTAGTGCTTAGGTATACTAGGTATCATGTCGGTGCTTAGGTATAGCAGGTATCATGCTAGTGCTTAGGTATACTAGGTATCATGTCGGTGCTTAGGTATAACAGGTATCATGCTAGTGCTTAGGTATAGCAGGTATCATGCTAGTGTTTTGGTATAACAGGTATCATGCTAGTGCTTAGGTATACTAGGTATCATGTCGGTGCTTAGGTATAGCAGGTATCATGCTAGTGCTTAGGTATAACAGGTATCATGCTAGTGCTTAGGTATAGCAGGTATCATGCTAGTGCTTAGGTATAGCAGGTATCATGCTGGGGCTTAGATATTGCAGGTATCATGTTGGATCTTAGGTATAGCAGATATCATGCTAGTGCTTAGGTATAGCAAGTATCATGCTAGTGCTTAGGTATAGCAGGTATCATGCTAGTGCTTAGGTATATCAGATATCATGCTGGGGCTTAGATATTGCAGGTATCATGTTGGATCTTAGGTATAGCAGGTATCATGCTAGAGCTTATGTATAGCAGGTATCATGTTGGTGCTTATGTATAACAGGTATCATGCTAGTGCTTAGGTATAGCAGGTATCATGCTAGAGCTTATGTATAACAGATATCATGCTAGTGCTTAGATATAGCAGGTATCATGTTGGATCTTAGGTATAGCAGGTATCATGCTAGAGCTTATGTATAACAGGTATCATGCTAGTGCTTAGGTATTGCAGGTATGATGCTAGAGCTTATGTATAGCAGGTATTGTGCTAGTTCTTATGTATAACAGGTATCATGATAGTGCTAAGGTATATCAGGTATCATGTTTGTGCTTAGGTATAGAAAGTATCATGATACTGCTTAGATGTAGCAGGTATCATGCTAGTGCTTATGTATAGCAGATTTAATGTTGGTGCTTAGGTATAGCAGATATCATGCTGGTGCTTAGGTATAGCAGGTATCATGCTAGTGCTTAGGTATAGCAGGTATCATGCTAGTGCTTAGGTATATCAGATATCATGCTGGGGCTTAGATATTGCAGGTATCATGTTGGATCTTAGGTATAGCAGGTATCATGCTAGAGCTTATGTATAACAGATATCATGCTAGTGCTTAGATATAGCAGGTATCATGTTGGATCTTAGGTATAGCAGGTATCATGCTAGAGCTTATGTATAACAGGTATCATGCTAGTGCTTAGGTATTGCAGGTATGATGCTAGAGCTTATGTATAGCAGGTATTGTGCTAGTTCTTATGTATAACAGGTATCATGATAGTGCTAAGGTATATCAGGTATCATGTTTGTGCTTAGGTATAGAAAGTATCATGATACTGCTTAGATGTAGCAGGTATCATGCTAGTGCTTATGTATAGCAGGTTTAATGTTGGTGCTTAGTTATAGCAGATATCATGCTGGTGCTTAGGTATAGCAGGTATCATGCTAGTCCTTAGGTATAGCAGGTATCATGCTAGTCCTTAGGTATAGCAGGTATCATGCTAGTCCTTAGGTATAGCAGGTATCAGGCTAGTGCTTAGGTATAGCATGTATCATGCTAGTGCTTAGGTATAGCAGGCATCATGCTAGTGCTTAGGTATAGCAGGTATCATGCTGGGGCTTAGATATAGCAGGTATCATGTTGGAGCTTATGTATAGCAGGTATTGTGCTAGTGCTTATGTATAACAGGTATCATGTTGGAGCTTAGGTATAGCAGGTATCATGTTGGTGCTTAGGTATAGCAGGTATCATGTTGGTGCTTAGGTATAACATGTATCATGCTAGAGCTTATGTATAGCAGGTATCATGATATTGCTAAGGTATAGCAGGTATCATGTTTGTGCTTAGGTATAGCAGGTATGTTGGAGCTTAGGTATAGCAGGTATCATGTTGGTGCTTAGGTATAGAAGGTATCATTATAGTGCTTAGATGTAGCAGGTATCATGATAGTGCTTATGTATAGCAGATATCATGCTAGTGCTTAGGTATAGCAGGTACTATGCTAGTGCTTAGGTATAGCAGGTATCATGCTAGTGCTTATGTATAGCAGGTATCATGTTGGTGCTTAAGTATAGTAGGTATCATGCTAGTGCTTAGGTATTAGCTTAGGTATTACAGGTACCATGCTAGAGCTTATGTATAGCAGGTATCATGTTGGTGCTTAGGTATAGCAGGTATCATGCTAGTGATTAGGTATTGCAGGCAGCCTGCTATTACTTAGGTATAGCAGGTATCATGCTACAACTTATGTAGAGCAGGTATCATGCTAATGCTTAGGTATAGCAGATATCATGCTGGTGTTTTGGTATAGCAGGAATCATGTTGGTGTTTAGGTATAGCAGGTATCATGCTAGTGCTTAGCTATAGCAGGTATGATGCTGGTGCTTAGGTATAGCAGGTATTATGCTAGTGCTTAAGTATAACAGGTATGATGCTTGTGCTTAGGTATAGCAGGTATTATGCTAGTGCTTAGGTATAGCAGGTATTATGTTAGTGCTTAGGTATAGCAGGTATCATGTTGGTGCTTAGGTATAGCAGGTATCATGCTAGTGCTTAGGTATAGCAGGTACTATGCTAGTGCTTAGGTATAGCAGGTATCATGCTAGTGCTTAGGTATAGCAGGTATCATGTTGGTGCTTAGGTATAGCAGGTATCATGCTAGTGCTTAGGTATAGCAGGTATCATGCTTGTGCTTATTCATAGCAGGTATCAGGTATAGCATGTAACAGACCAGTGATCAGGTATAGCAGGTAACAGACCAGTGATCAGGTATAGCAGGTAACAGACCAGTGATAATTTACAGCATGTAACAGACCAGTGATCAGGTATAGCAGGTAACAGGCCAGTGATCAGGTATAGCAGGTAACAGGCCAGTGATCAGGTATAGCAGGTAACAGAGCAGTGATCAGGTATAACAGGTAACAGACCAGTGATCAGGTATTGCAGTTAACAAACCAGTGATCTAGTATAGCAGGTAACAGGCCAGTGAGCAGGTATAGCAGGTAACAGACCAGTGATCAGGTATACCAGGTAACAGACCAGTAATCAGGTATAGCAGGTAACAGGCCAGTGATCGGGTATAGCAGGTAACAGACTAGAGATCACGTATAGCAGGTAACAGACCAGTGATCAGGTATATCAGGTAACAGACCAGTGATCAGGTATAGCAGGTAACAGACCAGTGATTAGGTATAGCAGGTAACAGACTAGAGATCAGGTATAGCAGGTGACAGACTAGAGATCAGGTATAGCATGTAACAAACCAGTGATCAGGTATAGCAGGTAACAGACCAGTGATCCGGTACAACATGTAACAGATCAGTAGACAGGTATAGCAGGTAACAGACCAGTGATCATTTACAGCAGGTAACAGACCAGTGATCAGGTATAACAGGTAACAGACCAGTGATCAGGTATAGCAGGTAACAGACTAGAGATCAGGTATAGCAGGTAACAGACCAGTGATCAGGTATAGCAGGTAACAGACCAGTGATCAGGTATAGCAGGTAACAGACTAGAGATCAGGTATAGCAGGTAACAGACCAGTGATCAGGTATAGCAGGCAACAGACTAGAGATCAGGTATAGCAGGTAAGAGACCAGTGATCAGGTATAGCAGGTAACAGGCCAGTGATCAGGTATAGCAGGTAACAGGCCAGTGATCAGGTATAGCAGGTAACAGACTAGAGATCAGGTATAGCAGGTAACAGGCCAGTGATCAGGTATAGCAGGTAACAGACTAGAGATCAGGTATAGCAGGTAACAGACCAGTGATCAGGTATAGCAGGTAACAGACTAGAGATCAGGTATAGCAGGTAACAGACCAGTGATCAGGTATAGCAGGTAACAGGCCAGTGATCAGGTATAGCAGGTAACAGGCCAGTGATCAGGTATAGCAGGTAACAGACCAGAGATCAGGTATAGCAGGTAACAGACCAGTGAACAGGTATAGCAGGTAACAGACTAGAGATCAGGTATAGCAGGTAACAGACCAGTGATCAGGTATAGCAGGTAACAGACTAGAGACCAGGTATAGCAGGTAACAGGCCAGTGATCAGGTATAGCAGGTAACAGACTAGAGATCAGGTATAGCAGGTAACAGACCAGTGATCAGGTATAGCATGTAACAGACTAGAGATCAGGTATAGCAGGTAACAGACCAGTGATCAGGTATAGCAGGTAACAGACTAGAGACCAGGTATAGCAGGTAACAGACCAGTGATCAGGTATAGCAGGTAACAGACCAGTGATCAGGTATAGCAGGTAACAGACTAGAGACCAGGTATAGCAGGTAACAGACCAGTGATCAGGTATAGCCGGTAACAGACTAGAGACCAGGTATAGCAGGTTAACAGACTAGAGATCATGTATAGCAGGTAACAGACCAGTGATCAGGTATAGCAGGTAACAGACCAGTGATCAGGTATAGCAGGTAACAGACCAGTGATCAGGTATAGCAGGTAACAGACCAGTGATCAGGTATAGCAGGTAACAGACTAGGGATCAGGTATAGCAGGTAACAGACTAGAGACTAGGTATAGCAGGTAACAGACCAGTGATCAGGTATAGCAGGTAACAGACTAGAGACTAGGTATAGCAGGTAACAGACCAGTGATCAGGTATAGCAGGTAATAGACCAGTGATCAGGTATTGCAGGTAACAAACCAGTGATCAGGTATAGCAGGTAACAGACTAGAGACCAGGTATAGCAGGTAACAGACCAGTGATCAGGTATAGCAGGTAACAGGCCAGTTTAATGCTGCTCTTTCATATTACAGAAAATACAAACGTAGAAAAAGGTTATGTACTATGTTTACAGCAGATTGAAGAAAAAATACTTAAATCTATCAGGAACCACATGAATGAACTCATATATCACACTATGAAAAATAAAAAGAAACCTTAAACTGCCGTTTGAAATAACATAAAAAATAAACTTTAGAAGAACAAGTTTGCTTTGGCCACTTTCAGTGAAATACAAAATAAATACATTGTCTGGTGTTTATGTTAAACACTCCGAGATGAAGTGCAGCTGAAAGCTAATTGTGTGAGAAGGCAAACGAGTCTGTCTGCTTTGCAGAAACCTCAAATGTATTGCACCTCTGAGAGCCCAAAGGGTTCAGACTTATCTGCTTATACATTTATATTTTTTCTCTGCACTCATTACTAGTGGTCAGATGGACGCTCCATTGAGAGTAGAAATCTAGGTGATTGTGGCGTACGGATACTAATGAAAACGCACTACTGCAGTATGAAAAGGTACAACTTGACACTGTTAATGTTTTGCTATGAATTTAAAGAAACATGTACAAACAACTACGTTTGTAAAAATGCACAAACTAAATGCATTTTATTGTCCAATAGTTTAACCCCTTAATGACAACAGCAATTTTCCATTTTCTGTCCGTTTGGGACAAAGGCTATTTTTAAATTTTTACGGTGTTTGTGTTTAGCTGTAATTTTCCTCTTACTCATTTACTTTACCCACACATATTATATACCGTTTTTCTCGCCATTAAATGGACTTTCTAGAGATACCATTATTTTCATCATATCTTATAATTTACTATAAAAAAAATATAAAATATGAGGAAAAAATGGAGAAAAAAAACACTTTTTCTAACTTTTAGCCCCAAAATCTGTTACACATCTGAAACCACCAAAAACACCCATGCTAAATAGTTTCTAAATTTTGTCCTGAGTTTAGAAATACCCAATGTTTACATGTGCTTTGTCTTTTTTGCAAGTTATAGGGCCATAAATACAAGTAACACTTTGCTATTTCCAAGCCACTTTTTTTCAAAATTAGCGCTTGTTACATTGGGACACTGATATCTTTCAGGAATCCCTGAATATCCCTTGACATGTATATATATATATATTTTTAGAAGACATCCCAAAGTATTGATCTAGGCCCATTTTGGTATATTTCATGCCACCATTTCACCGTCAAATGCAATCAAATACAAAAAAATCGTTCACTTTTTTACAAATTTTTTCACAAACTTTCGGTTTCTCACTGAAATTATTTACAAACAGCTTGTGCAATTATGGCATAAATGGTTGTAAACACTTCTCTGTGATCCCCTTTGTTCAGAAATAGCAGACATATATGGCTTTGGCGTTGATTTTTGGTCATTAGAAGGCCGCTAAATGCCACTGCGCACATATGTGTATTATGCCAAGCAGTGAAGTGGTTAATTAGGGAGCATGTAGGGAGGTTTTTGGGGTAATTATAGCTTTAGTGTAGTGTAGTAAACAACCCAAAGTATTGATCTAGGCCCATTTTGGTATATTTCATGCCACCATTTCACCGCCAAATACGTTCAAATAAAAAAAAACTTTAAATTTTTCACAATTTTAGGTTTCTCACTGAAATTATTTACAACAGCTTGTGCAATTATGACACAAATGTTTGTAAATGCTTCTCTGGGATCCCCTTTGTTCAGAAATAGCAGACTTATATAGCTTTGGTGTTGCTTTTTGATAATTAGAAGGCCGCTAAATGCTGCTGCGCATCACACGTGTATTATGGCTAGCAGTAAAGGGGTTAATTAGGTAGCTTGTAGGTAGCTTGCAGGGTTAATTTTAGCTTTAGTGTAGAGATCAGCCTCCCACCTGAAACATCAGACCCCCTGATTCCTCCCAAACAGCTCTCTTCCCTCCCCCACCCCACAATTGTTCCCGCCATCTTAAGTACTGGCAGAAAGTCTTCCTGTACTAAAATAAAAGGTATATTTGTTTTTTGGGGGGTTTTTTTATAGCATATTTACATATGCTGCTGTGTAGAATCCCCCCTTAGCCCCCAACCTCACGGAGCCCCCATCAAACAGTTCTCTAATCCTCCCCCTCTAGCTTAATGGGTGCCATCTTGGGTACTGGCAGCTGTCTGCCAGTACCCAGTTTAGTAAAAAAAATATGCTTTCATTATTTGTTTGCCATTTTCTGTAGTGTAGCTTCCCCCCCCCCACTCCCAGAACCATTCGATTGTTTTATAAATTAAAATCCCCCCTTTTCTCCCAATTATTTATTCAATTTTTCTGTAGTGTAGCGGTTCCCACCCGCTCCCGCCCCGTGCACGCGCCTGCCCCCGCCCCCCATGCACGCGCGTCCGTGCTCGTCTGTGCGCGCGCCCTGACACTCCCGTCTCCGATCCCACCACCCTCCACATCACAGGCCCATTGCAGGTCGCCCACCCGCCTCCCTGCTTTGCTCCCACCCACCCTCCAACAATTCTCCGGTGCAGAGAGGGCCACAGAGTGGCTCTCTCTGCATCAGAGGCTTGTAAAGGGGTATTGCAGGATGCCTCCATATCGAGGCATCACTGCAATACCCTCAGAGCTGCTGGAAGCGATCGCAATCACTTCCAGCACTCTGTTAGACAACTGGTACGTACCAGGTGCGTCTATTTTCATTAAATGCTTGTTAATGCATGATGTACCTGGTACGTCAGTTGTCATTAAGGGGTTAAAATGTCAAGCTGCCTAAAGAAAAAAAGAGATTTGTTTGCAACATAGTAAAAAAAAGTTCAGGTTTGGGTGCCTAAGGCAAGCACATTTAGAGCCAGATTACGTGTGGAGCGCAAAATAGCGCTTCCGCGAGTATGATATTTGCGCTCTACTTAGTAATACCGGCACACACACTGTGTTTGCATTGCAATGAAGCTTTGCGATCACGAGAGCGCGTTTCCATATGCTCCAATGGGAACCAAGAGCAGTGAAGGGGGAAAGTTACGCAGCGATGGGCAGCAAATTTTAAATATATATGAATATAAACAAATATATTTATATGCTTATATACACATATTAACACATAAACATATTTGTATATAAGCATATTTATAGGAATAATGCAGACCCCATAGACTGCAATGTAAAGGCACAGTCGCACACTATAACCCCTTACAACTCCTTTGTGCAGTTCATATAAAAAAATATATTTTTAAAGATGCTTATTTTATTTATTTTTTATTTTTTTATCAACGGGATACTAAACCCACATTTTTTCTCTCATGAGTCAAATAGAGCAGCAATTTTGTGTAACTTTTTAATTTACTTTTCTTTGTTCTCTTGCTATCTTTATTTAAAAAGCAGGAATGTAAAGCTTAGTAATTGGCCCATTTTAGGTTCAGCACCCTGGATAGTGCTTGCTTATTGGTGGCTACATTTAGCCACCAATAAGCAAGCACAACCCAGGTTCTGAACCTAAAATGGGCCAGCTGCTATGCTTAGATTCCTGCTTTTTAAATAAAGATAGCAAGAGAAGAAAGAAATTTTAATAATAGGAGTAAATTAGGAAGTTGCTTAAAATTGCTGCTCTATCTGACTCATGAAAGAAAAATTTGGGTTTAGTGTCCCTTTAAGGATATGCACATTTTATTTTGGGGGCAATTAGGGGACATTTTTAAAATAAACCAGAGGTCTGACCTCTGGTTAATTTTTCGAGCGCTAATTGCTATTGTGAGCTCATGGTAGCATTAAACAGCCACTTGTAATTTATTGTGCGCGCACAAAAGGGGCAAATTTGCCCATTTAGGAGCGCACAATAAATTAGAACTCCACTTGTAATCTAGTCCTTAGTAAATAAATCAATGAAAGCTACATACTGAAATACTGACTGTACTGCCATTTTCATGAAGGTCCTGGACTTGCTGTCCCTACTCTTCCAATATATTTTCCAGTTTAAAGGGCTCTGAGAGATATATGCCCCCTGCCTTTGGCACATTGACTGAACATATGGGGTTGCCACCTGTCCTCCACAAAAATACTGGTCAATCTGTCAATAACTGGGCATGATGGTCCATTGAGTAACAAAATACCCCCCAAAAGCTTTTCCTTAGCTCCAATTTTAATCCCATAATATTGCAACTAAGCAGTAATTTTCCCCCTTGGTTGCCAGTAACATACATAACAATAAAAGTATCTATTTAGCTGCCAGTAACATACATAACAATAAATGTATCTCTTTATCTGCCAGTAACATACATAACAATAAATGTATCTATTTAGCTGCCAGTAACATACATAACAATAAATGTATCTCTTTAGCTGCCAGTAACATACATAACAATAAATGTATCTCTTTACCTGCTAGTAACATTCATAACAATAAATGTATCTCTTTATCTGCCAGTAACATTCATAACAATAAATGTATCTCTTTAGCTGTCAGTAACATACATAACAATAAATGTATCTCTTTATCTGCCAGTAACATTCATAACAATAAATGTATCTCTTTAGCTGTCAGTAACATACATAACAATAAATGTATCTCTTTATCTGCCAGTAACATTCATAACAATAAATGTATCTCTTTAGCTGTCAGTAACATACATAACAATAAATGTATCTCTTTAGCTGTCAGTAACATACATAACAATAAATGTATCTCTTTAGCTGTCAGTAACATACATAACAATAAATGTATCTCTTTAGCTGTCAGTAACACACATAACAATAAATGTATCTCTTTAGCTGTCAGTAACACAAGTAAACATACGTGATTCGACTCCCTTGACTACTCTCCACTTCGTTCTGTTCCATATTTGTGATGCTTAAGGCCCAGGAGGCATCTTACATTAAAGCTAACACACACAGAGACTTAACAAAACCTGGAAATTTAAGGGCTCAATATTTTTGTGAAGATTTTACTGTACAGCTTGCTAGAATACTGTACCCCTGGCATTGCTTAACCAGTCCCAGAGTGGGAAGGTACATTGTAAAGTGTTGGTTGGTACTGAATGTATTGTGATGCCTCATCATTTAGCAAAGTCTTATTTTCTTTTACTTCTTTTGCATGTTGGTTTACAAATTTGTGTTCACTTATATACGCTTGCTTTAGAGAGACAAAAAATAGACAATTGTTTTTATTTATTAGATTATGATTGTTTCATCATTATATTATCTATCATCTATCTCAATCTATCTCTATCTCTCTATCTCAAACTATCTATATCTATCTATTATCTATCTATAATCTATCTATCAATCCTCGATCTATCTCAATCTATCATCTATTTATCTCAATCTATCTATATTTATATCTATCTATCTATCTGTTATCTATCTATCTATAATCTATCTATCTTTTTTACCCACAATATCAATATAAACCACCTATATTACACAATTTAAGCAATGCTAAAATATTTCTAGTGCTAGTTGTATTTTAAAAATAGAAATGATTAAAAAAAGAGTCTCCTGTTATATATAAATGACTAATACACAAAGTCTAAACTAATGTGTAGATAATATGCCAGGACACTTTGTCTAGAAAGCAAAGGGCCATCCATTTACATATTTCTGTCACATCAGTGAATTAAAATAGATTTTTTTTAATTACCCGTTAAATCTTTGACTTCTACAAAAATATATTTTTTCCCTACATAAATTATATTTAGCTAATGAAAAGGATAGCAATCTATCTATCTATCCATTTATCTCTCTATCTATCTATCATCTATTTACATATCTATGGATCTATCTCTGTATGTCCCTCTATGCCTGTTTTTCTGTCTATCCATGTGCTTATCTATCTGTCTGTCTGTCCGTCCATCTGCCCATCCATATGTCTGTCTGTCCATTCATCTGTCTGTCAGTCCGTCTATCTATCTATCTATCTATCTATCTATCTGTCTGTCTGTCCATTCATTTGTCTGTCCGTCCGTCTGTCTATATTTCTGTCTGTCTCTGTCTATTGTTTATCTATCTCTTCTGTCTATGTGTCAATCCACCAATCCATCTCCATGTCTCTTTATTCATTTCTCTGTAGTTGTTGATCTATACATACACTAGTGCAGCTATGGTTTAAGAGTAAATGGCAGTTCAGTATGAAATGCTTTTTTATTTATTGACTTAAATTATTGATAGCAGTCAAATTTGAAATGAATCACTTCAGTAGTTTGTGAGTGCTAAAAATGTAGCAAAAGTTATAATATCCTATATGGAAACATCACAATTTTTCATCATACCTAGAGCAAAATGTCTCATATTGATTTTCTTGACAATTTGGTGTGGCAATAAATAGTAAATTTATCCATGCTATAAATTATTCAGATCAAGTTAATAGATCTTTAGATATTTACCAAAGCTGGAAATATCTTCAGCTGAAGATACTCGTCTTCTAATTCAATTTATAATCAATGTATTGTGCACATTAAGGTTTTAAAACTGGTGAATACAATACCTCATATTTTTCTATTTTCATTTCTTTAAAAACTAATGTTTTAAGGGGCACTGAAGTAGAAGTTTTAAAAAAAAAATCAATATACTTGCATTATTAAAATGTGCACCTTATTTAAATACACACGCTTTCTAAAGGCTTCTACTGAGCATGTGCAGAAGTGTACATTATATACATTTTGTGATTGGCTTATGGCTGTCACATGAGACAGAAGGAGGGGACTTTTCAAATTGAAAGTTAGTTCTATGCAAAACAGAGATGTGTTCCCACCACTCAGCACATGAGCAATTTGCAAGCGACTCTCGGTCCAGAATTTATGTTGCAACCATAAACCACTCAGAGCATAGAACCGGCTCCATATAAAGGATAATAGCTTCCCAAAAATACATTCACGAGCTTACAGAACAAACAAAGGGATATGAAAGAGTGCTGCTTGAGCAAAACATCCTATTTTAAATCAAGCTAATCATAAAAAAGACAGATTGAGTTAAAAACAGCAAACAACAGACTTTTTTTTGCTAAATGAGCACTTAGAAATTATCAGTGTATTCACTGTGTTTAGTGAGGAAAAATGAGAAAACTTAAGTTATACTGTCACATGATTTTTGCAACAAAAATTCCTCTACTGAGCATGGGTAAGAAACTGACTGGATCTAGTGCTCAGAGAAACTACTTCAAAGGTAAAGCTATCCCTTTGCCTTTCTGTAGCCTTATTGGGTTGTGAAAGGAAGTAATGTACCCTGCAAAAATTATGTGAAAAAAATGATAAAAGATAAAATCAGTTTACAATGATGCATAATACATATTCTAATTATGTCTAATAAGTATGACCCACTGCTTAGTGTTTTTTTTTTATTAAAATGAAACAGAATATTTTTTTTATCCCTTTAAATGGAAAAAAAAACATCCTTGAAAAAACAGTCCACACTAACATATGCACATAACAAAATAGTATATATAATAACAATTAAGACAAATTCCACATCTTTTATATAGCAAGGCATAACCACAAGATGAGGTACTTCTCAGGGCCATAGAGTCTTTGTGCATTTAACATGCTTGGTGCTAGTGTAGGAGAAAAATGGTGAGCGCACTACTGGAACTTCACAGAACGACCACAGTCAGACCCTCATATGTGTCTGTGAAATCTTTAAGACACTTCTAGTTCTATCCAGAAAGGCAACTTTTCTATAGCAAATCAGGCATGCTAATATTTCCAACTCATGAACATTAACATTTACTTTGTTTCAAGCTTATTTTGGAAAAGGTTGCTGTTGTAATTATCTAGCAGCTTTAGATGTTAATGACAGGACCGACTAAAATAATCAGTAGAAAATATAGGCAAAGCAATACTCAATTAATTTGGAACATGAATCCATCCTCACACCAAGGGGTCAATTTATAAAGCAGCGGAAGCAGCCTCGCGAACAGGCCTGAAACGCAAGTTAAGTAGCTGCGGTCTTAAGATCTGATCAGGATGATTGACAACCCTGGCTCTCGCTTGACTGGTTGTGTAAAAGTAGTGGGTGTGGCTGCACAAACTTTTTATAAATAGGGGCCCAAGATTCCTTAGCAACATCACAAGGGTTTAGTTATTTAGCATAATCTGATCTGTTTCTCAAAAAAAATTCAATTAATTTACATGAAATTTTAAACAAAGAAGAAAAAAAACAAAAAAAAAAAAACATGTATTTTGCCAAAATGAAAAAGTTTCACCTCTTTAACCATTTTTGATTATCCAAGGAACCTTACAAATTCTTATAATATCAATACATAAGATTTAAGCAAAACTGGAAATATCAGACTTGGAACATATTATATCATTGTCTTTGTAGATTTAGGACATTATTTTTCATTATTTCTAAGATTGAATGTTGTTTTTTGATCGTTTTTTCCTTTTTGTTTTAATATCAGCAGAAAGTTAAATATATCAATTCTGAATATAAATGTAGATAAGGCGTAAAACGTTTTGGTTGAGTTCTATACATACATTAGTAAAAGGAAGCAGATCACCGTGAATATATTCCATATTTATATAAATGTTTTGCTTTTTAAGGTTTTCTCTGAGACTTAAGTTGGTTTTAGTGAGAAATCCTTCTTTAGTATTATATTTTATATATCTGGAAAAATGATTCAAGAAATTACATTTATATTTATTAACAAAAAATATATACTTCTCTTTTGGCACACAAATGGTTAAATATGGTGTTTAAATATATAAATAAATAGGATCATTAAGTACACACCAGGATGTGCATGCGCATAAAATAAGGAATAGATTACAAAAATGATACAAAATGTTTTATGCCATGTAAAAATATTATATTGCTTTATAAAAACCTTACAATGTTTTATGGATACTGTCTTAGTTTTAAAGCATAGTGCTAAAATTGCTGTGTATGCATCCACAACTATTTATATGCATATAGAAAATAAAGCAAAAGGTATACATAAAAAATGCAATACATAAAAAATGTCAACTAACTTAAAAAAAGTCAACTAACAGTTTACAGTGCACTATTTTTCATAAATCTAAACTTTTTTTTTTTTTTTAGAACCATGAAAACCAGCTGATTTCTGCCTCTAATGGGAAAAAAAGATTGCAAAAATATAAAACTTGCTACTTGGCAAAATATACATTACACAATGGTGTGCATTCTTTTATTGGACAAATTTGCATTAATCAAAAACACGATAAATTAAAGATCCTTATAAAAAATCAAGGAGACAAACAAATGTGGATAAAAAAAATAGTTGATTAGTTAAAGGGATACTAAACCCAAAGTTTTTCTTTAATGATTCAAATGGAGCATGCAATTTTAAGCAAGTTTCTAATTTACTCCTATTATCATTTTTTCTTTATTCTCTTGCTATCTTTATTTAAGAAGCAGGAATATAAATCTTAGGACCCTGCCAATTTTAGGTTCATCTCCCTGGATAGCGAATGCTTATTGTTGGCCTCATTTAGCCAACCAATAAAAAAGCGTAACCCAGGTTCTGAACCACAAATGGCCGGCTCCTAAGCTTACATTATTGCTTTTCAAATAAAGATAACACAAGAACAAATAAAAATTGATTATAGGAGTAAATTAGAAAGTTGTTTAAAATTACATGCTCTATCTGAATCATTAAGGAAAACAAATGGTGTAGTGTCCCTTTAGTGAGGTTAAAACAGTTAATCTAATATTTAAAAACAAAAATTGTGCTGCTGCTGGTTTGTAGCAGTAGCATCAAGCACTACTATAAAGGGACATGAAACCCAGATTTATTCTTTCATGATTCAGATAGATCATACATTTTTAAACAACTTTCCAATTTACTTCTATTATCTAATTTTCCTTATTCTCTTGGCATTCTCTGTTAAAGGAGCAGTAATGCACTGCTGGGAGCTTGCTTAAAGCCAATAGCAAAAGGCCTATTTGTTCAGCCACCAATCAGCATCTTCTAACCCTACCTAAGTATAATTTTCAAAAAAGATACAAAGAGAATGAAACAAATTAGATTATAGAAATAGATTGGAAAGTTATTTAAAAAGCATGCTCTATCTGAATCACAAAAGACACAATCTGGGTTTCATGTCCCTTTAACTTGATTTACGTTTATATAAGGTTAAGCTGCTGTCCAGCTACTCCTTTTCTAGGTAATGTTTCCTATAGGAAATAGCGGATTAACAGATTTAACAAATTAATAACTACATGAGCAAATATCGGACAAAATTAAAGCAGCATTTTTTTTCTTACGAACGACTGATCCGTAACAATTTTTTGTCTGTGCGCGACTCATAAACATGCAATAGATTAGCGATAATTTATTAGACAGATATTACACACCAGGGAAAGTAACCCCTCCCCACCTAGGAAGCCACTATGAAACTGCTAAAATAGTTGGTGTTCTTCGGTTACTAAAGCCAGGTTTTTAGTGTTTGGAGCCAAAAAGCCCTAAAAGGACAATAAAGTAAAAAATAAACGTTCCTGATTCCGATAGATGCAATTTTAAACAATTTTCTCATTTACTTCTACTATATAGGTTGCAGAAATGCTCTACTTGAAGCTAGATGCTGATTGGTGGGACATACAGTATATGCCTCATGTTATTGGCTTGCTAGTTGTGTTTAGCTAGCTCCCAGTAGTGCATTGTTGCTCTTGAGCCTATTCTTTAACAATAAAATGAAGCAAATTAGATTACAGAAGTAAATTGCATTTTTTTTTTTTTTAAGAACATTAAACTCTAAATACATTTATAAGCTTAGTATTGTGGTTATTCCCTACCTCCCTCTAGTTATGAATGCTGCCATGTTGAAACCTAGCTTTCCCTACATTCCATGGCTGGATTATCTGCATACTAGGTTCCAAAATGGCGGCACCCATACTTAGAGGGAGGTGCATGAAATGTATTTAGTGTTGCATGCTTTTTTCTGAAAAACATTTAATCTTGACTTTATTGTCCCTTTAATGGCTTCCTTTTGAACGCTGATTTCAATGGGAACCACCCCCCAAAAAAAAATGTTACTGCTGTGAAGCAAATAGCACAAGACTTTGTTACCTGCTAAAAATTGTAATCAGTTTAGCCAAACATTTCAGCAGCTAGTGATCTGGCAATATAAATGGACTCAAAGGGCTCTATTTATCAAGGTCTGGGGGACCTGATCCGACACTGCGGATTAGGTCCGCCAGACCTCACTGAATACGGCGAGCAATACGCTCGCCGTATTCAGCATTGCACCCACAGCTCACAAGAGCTGCTGGTGCAACGCCGCCCCCTGCAGACTCGCGGCCAATCGGCCGCCAGCAGGGGGGTGTTAATCAACCCGATCATACTCGATCGGGTTGATTTCCGGTGATGTTGATTTCCGGTGATGATTCCGAGGTTAAGGAGCAGCAGTCTTTGTGACCGCTGCTTCAAAACTGCTGTTTCTGGCGAGCCTGAAGACTCGCCAGAGACACGGCCCTTCAAGCTCCGTACGGAGCTTGATAAATATGAGCCAAAGGATGTATCTCCGAAGCCCCCTAGATATTGTGCGATAGTCACAGGTAGGGACATCTGTCTGCTATCTCTGCCACAGATTCCCTCATCAGGGCAATGCCCTGGTTTCCAGGTGTTGGACCATCTTTACCCGTGACACACCCTATTTCCGCCCTAAACCCACTGCAAATTCTGCGCCACCCACTGCCCACCCATAGGCCTCACCTCTCCTATCATAGCTCCAACTAAGAAAATACCAGTGGGCCATCATCTACATTTTCCCTGTTCTGGAAATCCTTCTGGAAATGTTGGAAATATGCAACAATGAAAAATTGATTTAAAGGAACAGTAAAGTCAAAATTGAACATAATGCAGATAGAGCCTGCAATTGAATTTTTTTTTCCAGTTTACTTCTATTGTCAATTGTTCTTCCTTTTCTTTGTACCCTTTGTTAAAAAGCATATATAGATAGGCTAAGGAGCCATAATGCACTACTGGGAGCTAACTGATGTGTTCAGCTAGCTCACCGTAGTGCATTGCCGCTCCTTCAACAAAAGATTCCAAGAGAATGAAGCATATTTGATTATAGAAGTATGTTGGAATGTTATTTAAAGTTGTATTGAATTCCCTGATTTATGAAAGACAATGTTTTGGTTTCATGCCCCTTTAAATGTTTATTGTCTTATGTATTAGTATTATTACTATTATTATAATTTATTTGTACAGAGGACCCTGCTCCATAGAGCTTACAGTCTAAAACTTGAGGGTGCAGCGACATATGGTTTAGGGTAGCTTTCCACACAGATTGTAGCAGTGAGTCAAGGCACTTTAAGATTACTTTTGGTTAGGTTGAAAAGCAGGAGAGAAATGGTAAGCTTCTCTGAATAGGTGGGCTTTCAAAGAGCATCTGAAGCTATACAAGGTTGGAAACAGTCTGATAGAGCGAGTTAGAGCGTTCCAGAGGACAGGAGCAGCGCGTGCGAAGGCTTGGAGGCGAACAAGGGATGTAGAGATAATAGGAGTAGAGAGATGTAGGTCAGAGGTTGATCAAAGAGGAATTGTCGGGGTGTATTTGGATATGAGAGATAAAATATAGTTGGGAGCAAGCTTATTGAGTGTATTATAGGTTAGGGTTAAGACTTTGAATTGTACGCTTCATGGCATAATTGATGTGTTGTTGCATTAAAGCTCTGTCAGTTTATAGGCCATTTGCCTTATAGTCAGGAGGTCACACCATCGGAGATAAGGGTCTGGATTCAAAAGATACATGACGGGGTTATTACTGAATTCTGACTGAGGTTCAGCATTTCTAGTTGCAATGATTGCGTACCCCATATTACTCACCAACATACATGTAATTTGTTATTGGCTGAGGTTTTTCTTGTTTCCAACTGTCTTTAATTTTTTAATTTTGACAATCGCAACATTCTACAAAGTGATTGGCTAGTTCAGATCCTAAAATGATTTACATTTGTCTTTAATTTACCAGGAAGAGAGATTTCACCAGGCTTTTCAAAAAGTGAACGCCTTGTAAACAAACAGCAGTGCTTAAAGGGACAGTCTAGTCAAAATAAGACTTTCATGATTCAGATAGGGCATGCAATTTGAAACAACTTTCCAATTTAAATTTATCATAAAATTTGCTTTGTTCTCTTGGTTTTCTATATTGAAAGCCTTTGAAAACAGCCTCTTATCTCACTGAATTTTCATGTGTCATAAAGATAACATTGTGCTCACTTCTGTGGAGTTACCTAGGAGTCAGCACTGATTGGCTAAAATGCAAGTCTGACAAAAGAACTGAAATAAGGGGGCAGTCTGCAGAGTCGTAGATACAGGATAATCACAGAGGTAAAAAATGTATTAATATAACAGTGTTGCTTATGACAAACTGGGGAAAATAGTGCTCATGAAATGGGCAGACTCCTAAGCTTACGTCCCTGATTTTCAACAAAAGATACCAAGAGAACAATTTAAAAATGATATTAGGAGCAAATTAGAAAGTTGTTTAAAATTACATGCTCTATCTAAATCATGAAAGATTATTTTTTTTTGTTTCATATCCCTTTAATTGCTAAGAAGTTAGGCTAGGAAGAGTCTGTTTGTTGTAGAGAAATCCTACAAACAATATATACCATATCTAGCGTTTTGTCATGCTCTAGAATCTTCGTGCCTAGAGCCACAACTCATTTACAAACTGTGGAATACCCAGAGCTTGTTGGATCCACTCACACAAACAACAAGCTGCTAGAATATTTCAGATGCACATCTGCATACAATGTTATGTCTATTCCCACTGGTGCTTTGGAAGAAACTGAAATATTTGCTCTTTGCTTCAACAATCTGAAAAAGTAACGAAAAGATTTAAAGCAGATGCATACTAATCATTTGTGCGTATAATAAATATGTGCTATGCGGGTAGTGTCAGGCAGCATCATATTTTGTAGGAACCAAAAACATATTCTGCAATGTTATATAAAGGTGACAAAAAAATTCAAAGGGGTATATCGCAGGTGTTTGTGTGCATTGGGTTTTTCGCTCGTATTATAAGTTGAAAGTAAACGCGATCGCTTGAGCGCAATTCAAGTTAACGTTCGTCGGGTTAGCTTGTCCTCAGAGATCTTATTAACTGTTTTGTGAAACAAAAAAGTGTCACAAAACACATCAAATATACATTACAAACTACAGTTACACTCATAATAACACCATCTAAAAAAATTATCCAAAAAAACATTGCACAAAAAAGTTATAAGGGCTCAAAGATATGAGGTCTCTGGTGTTAGAAAAAAAAAGGCAGGCAAAGGGCTTTAATATAGACATACATACATATACATCTCTAACGATGGATATGAATATACAGTATATATATATGGCGCCAGCCTACGCCAACCTTTTTATGGCCTGGTTTAAAAACCAATTTGTGTATTCAAAAAACATGGACAACATCATCACATACCGCAGGTACATAGATGATATCTTCCTAATATGGAATGGACATGAGGAGGAACTAACCAAATGGTTTAACCAAATAGACAATGCTTTACCCTATGTAAAATTCAAAATGGAATCTAGCAGAGATAAAATCCAGTTCTAAGGTATAGAAATCTACAAGGACACAACTGATCCAGAGATGAAAATTGGAACAACACTTTACTCAAAACCAACGGACCGAAACTCCCTACTAACAGCAAATTCCTTCCATCCGGAAGCACTGAAAAAAGGAATAGTTAGATCCCAGATGATGCGAGTGATTCGCAATAACAGTTACAAAAATAATAAAGAAAAACAACTTGAAGAAATGAGATTAAAATTCATACAAAGAGGATACAAACAAAAGGAGGTGGAACAAACCCTGCATGACATCTGGAACCTGACCCAAACTTATCTCCTTACCAGAGAAAGACAAGATAAAAACAATGATGAGTGTATGAACATGATGATAAGCTTTAATCCCACCAGTAGATTCACACAAATGGTTATAGAGAACAATTGGTTTATCTTAAACCAAGACCCATCTCTACCCTTCTTAAACAAACCACCTCCAAGAATGGTGTACAATAAAACCAGTAACCTTCAAGACATATTAGTTAAAACAACCTATGAGCCTGACATGAGACAAAACCAATGGCTACCAACATCTAAAAATGCTGTGACAATTGTATCACATGCAACTTCTTCCTAATAGGTCCGAAATTTCATCACACACATAATGGGAAGACAATACATATACAACATAGATTAACATGCACCACAGAATATGTTGTCTATTTGATCATTTGCCCATGTGGCCTTTATTATGTAGGAAAAGACAAGCACGTCCTTCTGTGACCGACTAGCAAATTACTGCAGCGCAATCAGAAAAGCCATCAAGGACAAAAAAAGTGATCAACCTGTGGCACGTCACTTTATGCAACATAACCACACTGTAGCTATGCTAAGAACTATCATCATTGATTGGATACCCCCATTAAAAAGAGGGGGTGATAGAAACCTTGAACTACTCAAAAGGGAAGCAAGGTGGATCAACTGCTTGGAAACACTGGTTCAGCACCAGCATAGATTATGCTCTATTTTATTAAACTATGTTTATTATGTTTTCTTGTAGTGGTTCAAATCTTGCAAAGATCCTTTCAATCATTTATATTAATTTATGTTTACAGACAGAAGCAATAACAAGTGCCATGAGTGTATTTGTATCTATATGTGTATCTTTATTTTGATTTCCCTCTCATAGAGTCTAAAGTTTAACATGTACCAACTGTGACTCCATACATACCCACACACAGCACCTACATTACATTCCCACTAGACTCTCATTCACTATATCCTTATGCACTGTGACTAAGTGTTCTCCATATACATGTAGACTCCCTCTAACTTACATTGTACACACTCCATACTTAATTGTACGTCCTATTAATTCCAACTAGTGCATACACTTCATTATCTACATGAGTAATATTCCCTGCAGTCTTCCTATAATGTATAGCGTTAGACCGTTATCTAGATATGTTTCACTTTCTTCACATCATGTAGTCCAAGTGACACATGCTTTAACATTTTCCGTTACTTTCATTTATATAAACTTTAATATATCACACATATACAGTGACACGTTTATACAATATCCGTTGTAGTTGTTCTAGCCCTCTGTAATGTAACACACTTATATTTCTAAAGTGCTATCCTACACGTAGCCGTGTGTTTCCGGTTGCCGTGACAACCTCTCTGGTCATGTGCTAGTCGCACCGCTGATGACATCATCATCATCAGTGTTTTTCATTCCTAGCAATATTTAAGAGCGGGACATACACATAGATATCCACCGCTGAACATACTGTACATACATTACTACAGTAAGCTCTTTTATGCTTTAAGGAATCTACTTTATCGCTTTACCTAAACCATATAAATGCTTATACTTGTAGAATAAACGATTGGATCTAATATTATGTGCATTTGCAGCACATAATCTCCTGTACAAATACAGATAAGGGGACAACTCTTGCATGTGTCCTATACACACTCACCCTAACATGTTGCCACATATGTTTGCATGTTTACACTACGGACAATAATGTATGTGAAATTCCTACAACATAGAGCCTGTACTATAATACAGTATTATACTCGCTATACATACTCCAGTACACTATCATAGACAAGGGGATGTTCTATATGTGTTTTATATGTGCTCTGTATACGTCCATCATAGCATTGTGAAACTCTTATACTTGTATTATGGATAATATGTCATGTGGATCTCCTACAATACAGGACCTATACTAGATTATTGCTATAACATTATGCTACTGTACTCTATAGCTATCTTTTTGTACACATGTACTTACATGCCCATCATGGTAATACTACATGCTAACCTGTTTGTTAGTGTTTATACACTGCTGAATTTACTTGTATGTACAATTTCTCTTCATGTGCCATAGGAATATTATACACTGATTAGAGTTCACATTACAACATCACTCATACACAGTGTTTTCCTATATTATGTGTTCCAGACAGTGCTGTCTGTAATCACAATAGCTGTGTTTGGTTGAATAATATTGTTTTTCAACTTCTTGTACTATTCGTTACCTGCACTTTCCTTGTTGATTAACAGTTTATCTAACTGTACATGAACATTAACTTCTTTATTGATTTAATATAGATTTATCTGTGGTTTCTCATTTACATATACATAGTCAACTTAATCATAATTTGATTTCTTGTGGTTGTTACCCTACTGGTGTGTTACTTTACATTTAGGGGTACTAACTGTGATTTTAACTTATGTTCCTTTTCATTAGAAACTTGAAAAAGGTCCCTGTGAGGACCGAAACGTTGACTGAAACTTTATTGAAGAAATACTAATAAAAACTATGTTCATTAAGTCCTATGAGTGCCTCTTCTTTCTTTGAAGTCTCTACCTATCTACCATAGAGAGCACCCAGGCAATTCACCAATACAGTGAGTACTTGGAACCCAGAACTATGTATATATATATATATATATATATATATATATATATATATTATATAATGCTCAAATAACAAAGTATTGCAGTATGCAGTGATACCTTTTTATTGGACTAACATAATATTTCAAAGACAAGCTTTCGAGAGTTTTCCTCCCTTCCTCAGGTCGGAAGCAATACTGAACATACTTCAGACCTGAGAAAGGGAGGAAA
This sequence comes from Bombina bombina, assembly GCF_027579735.1. Taxonomy (NCBI): domain Eukaryota; kingdom Metazoa; phylum Chordata; class Amphibia; order Anura; family Bombinatoridae; genus Bombina; species Bombina bombina. The sequence continues at coordinate 44,945,517 of NC_069500.1, forward strand.
ACTCTTGAAAGCTTGTCTTTGAAATATTATGTTAGTCCAATAAAAAAGGCATCACTGCATACTGCAATACTTTGTTATTTGAGCATCTTATATACTGGACTAACACGGCCAATCCAATCTTCACTATATATATAGAGAGGGATAACCGCCTGGGTGCAACTTTGAAATCATACAGCAGCCAAGAAAAGATGCACTCACAGGTCTTTCACAAAAAACGGAGTTACTTTATTTGTAACGTTTTCGGAGGTTTTGTGAAAGACCTGTGAGTGCATCTTTTCTTGGCTGCTATATATATATATATATATATATATATAGTTATAAGCAATGGAATGCACTCACTGGTCTTTTTAAACAAACGTGTTTTTTAATGTGGCGTTTCGGGGACCGTATCCCCTTCCTCAGACGTACGGTCCCCGAAATGTCACATTAAAAAACTTGTTTGTTTAAAAAGACCAGTTAGTGCATTCCATTGCTTATAACTATTGATTTCCTGTTTGCACCCTGGCAGTTGGATTTGAAGTGAGAGTGCTCTTCATCTGTTATGATATATATATATATATATATATGTATATATATATATATATATATATATATATATATATATATATATATATATATATATATATATGTGTGTGTATTGTATTTATATATATTTATTTACAGACATACATAAATACATATGTATATGCACTTCTACATGTCTATATGTATATATATATATATATATATACACATATATAGACATATAGAAGTGCATTGGAACCCTTTGCAGTTAAGTAGATGAAAACATGTAAAAATATATGTATGCAATTTTCATATTTAAAGGTTTTAACTATGTATTTACAGTACATATTTCACATTCCTATGTTCTGCACATAGCCAAATAAGTTTTTAAGTATATCTAAATAGATATCTGTGTATATATATATATATATATATATATATATATATATATATATATATATATATATACCCATAATAAATAATTATATATATATATATATTGTACCAAAATACTATCATATATTTATATATACAGTATATACAGTATATATATATATATATATATATATACAGTTGCAAGAAAAAGTATGTGAACCCTTTGGAATGATATGGATTTCTGCAGAAATTGGTCTTAAAATGTGATCTGATCATCATTTAAGTCACAACAATAGACAATCACAGTCTGCTTAAACTAATAACACACAATTACATGTTGCCATGTTTTTATTGAACACACCATGTAAACATTCACAGTGCAGGTGGAAAAAGTATGTGAACCCTTGGATTTAATAACTGGTTCAACCTCCTTTGGCAGCAATAACTTCAACCAAACGTTTCCTGTAGTTGCAGATCAGACGTGCACAACGATCAGGAGTAATTCTTGACCATTCCTCTTTACAGAACTGTTTCAGTTCATCAATATTCTTGGGATGTCTGGTGTGAATCGCTTTCTTGAGGTCATGCCACAGCATCTCAATCAGTTTGAGGTCAGGACTCTGACTGGGCCACTTCAGAAGGTGTATTTTCTTCTGTTTAAGCCATTCTGTTGTTGATTTACTTCTATACTTTGGGTCATTGTCCTGTTGCAACACCCATCTTCTGTTGAACTTCAGCTGGTAGACAGATGACCTTAAGTTCTCCTGCAAAATGTCTTGATAAACTTGGGAATTCATTTTCCCTTCGATGATAACAATCCGTCCAGGCCCTGACGCAGCAAAGCAGCCCCAAACCATGATACCCCCACCACCATACTTCACAGTTGGGATGAGGTTTTGATGTTGGTGTGCTGTGCCTCTTTTTTGCCACACATAGTGTTGTCTGTTTCTTCCAAACAACTCAACTTTGGTTTCATCTGTCCACAGAATATTTTGCCAGTACTGCTGTGGCACATCCAGGTGCTCTTGTGCAAACTGTAAACGTGCAGCAATGTTTTCTTTGGACAGCAGTGGCTTCCTCTGTGGTATCCTCCCATGAAATCCATCTTGTTTAGTGTTTTACGTATTGTAGATTTGCTAACAGGGATGTTAGCATTTGCCAGTGACTTTTGTAAGTCTTTAGCTGACACTCTAGGATTCTTCTTCACCTCATTGAGCAGTCTGCGCTGTGCTCTTGCAGTCATCTTTACAGGACGGCCATTTCTAGGGAGAGTAGCAGCAGTGCTGAACTTTCTCCATTTATAGACAATTTGTCTTACCGTGGACTGATGAACAGCAAGGCTTTTGGAGATACTTTTATAACCCTTTCCAGCTTTATGCAAGTCAACAATTCTTAATCGTAGGTCTTCTGAGAGCTCTTTTGTGTGAGGCATCATTCACATCAGGCAATGCTTCTTGTGAAAAGCAAACCCAGAACTGGTGTGTGTTTTTTATAGGGCAGGGCAGCTGTAACCAACACCTCCAATCTCATCTCATTGATTGGACTCCAGTTGGCTGACATCTCACTCCAATTAGCTCTTGGAGATGTCATTAGTCTAGGGGTTCACATACTTTTTCCACCTGCACTGTGAATGTTTACATGGTGTGTTCAATAAAAACATGGCAACATTTCATTCTTTGTGTGTTATTAGTTTAATCAGACTGTGATTGTCTATTGTTGTTACTTAAATGATGATCAGATCACATTTTATGACCAATTTGTGCAGAAATCCATATCATTCCAAAGGGTTCACATACTTTTTCTTGCAACTGTATATACATAGAACATATTCATGTTTGTGAAGAAAAATTAAATGTGAAATATAAATATTTTACATTAGAATATGTGATCAGGTTTGCGCACAAGTTGAGTGTTTTTCCCCCACTTATTTTGCTCTATTTACTTCTATGGGGTAATAGGTTATTGTGTCCGATATTGTAAGTTCGCCTTTTTGAGCTTGTCGGGTTAGCGTGCGAGCTAAAACGGTTTACTTTCAACTCATAATACGAGCGCAACCCAATTCACATCTAGCTCCTGTTTGTCCTCAGCAAATTAAACATTATCAAAGGGTGAATCCCATGACTGCGCTGAAATAGCAGAGCCCTACAAACAAATTAACAAACAGATGACAGTTTGAAATGATTTATAAAACCTATTTTTATGTAGACCTGCAAAGCTTGCGCAGTGTAATGCTTTTACTGATTGATGACACATTCTATGCATGAATTTAACATTATTTGATGTGTGTCTTAGGACACGTCACTTTATTATTCAAGGGTTATTAACAGGAAATGGTAGCTAGGATTATAAAGTCAAATAAAAGATTACCCTATGAATAATATGCAGATGCATTTGTTTTAGAATTGTAATAGTTATAAAACAAATATATTCTCATGTCCATAAAGCAATTGGTTATTTGTATTATTATTATTATTATTTATACAAAATTCCATAGTGCTAAATAAAAAACAAAAACCCTTTGTGATAAATACTTTAGAAAGAAAGAAAAAAAGTGGAAATTTAGACTGGTACATAATAATATTAAAGGACGGTCTAATCAAAATAAACTTTCATTATTCAGATAGGGCATGTGATTTTAAACACCTTTCCAATTTACTTTTATCATCAAATTTGCTTTGTTCTCTTGGTATTCTTTGCTGAAAGCTAAACCTAGAAAGGCTCATATGCTAATTTCTAAGCCCTTAAAGGCCACCTCTTAACTCAGGGCATTTTGACAGTTTTTCACAACTAGAGGGCATTAGTTCATGTGCGCCATATAGATAACATTGTGCTCACGCACATGGAGTTACCTAGGAGTCAGCACTGATTGGCTAAAACTGCAAGTCTGTCAAAAGAACTGAAATAAGGGGGCAGTCTGCAGAGGCTTAGATACAAGGTAATCACAGAGTCAAAAAGTATATTAATATATAATATAACAGTGTTGGCTGTGCAAAACTGGGGAATGGGTAATAAAGGGATTATCTATCTTTTTAAACACTACAACTTCTAGAGTAGACTGTCCCTTTAAGACACAAAACAAAAAAAATGCTGATGACATTATTAAATGTGTTAAAATACTGTATATTCTTTTAATAAAATGTTTTAAAAAGTTGAGTCCTTCAGCCCAATCGTTTATTTTAATTTGTCAAAATCTTATAAGGTATTTTAAAATGATTAAAACTTTAGCTGGAAATGATGTGTCTCAAGTGGATTTCTACACAATACTTCAAACACTTTTTGATGTCTAGCATTGATTCTTCCAAAAATATTCTTTGGAATCAAATTATATATTTTTTTTGTCTGCAGTGAAAGTTAGCTTAAAAGCGATATTCTACATTTGTTGCTTTTCATTAAGAATTGTTCAACATTTGTGATATCTAGAACAAGGTAGTAAAATACAGCTGTGGCAAGGGCAGGGGCAAAGACTAGAATAAAAAAATAATCTCTTAGATCTATGGAGTACAGACTGGTATACTGGGAAGGTTTAGTACCATAAAATATGGTAACCTTATACTGTATTTTTCTTTCGTAATTGATATAAAGTATGCCATTTTAGACAACTTTACATTTGCTTAATTTCACTGAGAGCTAGCTGAATGTATCTGGTGAGCATATGACAAGATTTATATGTGTGCATCCACCAATCAGCAGCTATCTCCTGGAAGAGAATTGCTACTGTTGACTATACTTAATCATTCTTTCCAATAAAGGTTACCAAGAAAATGAAGCAAATTAGATAATAGTAGTAAACTCTAAATTTTATATCACATTTTACTGTTTATTTTTTCTTTTATTTCTTTAAAAAAACACCTTCCAGCTTTCTTACCTCTCTATTAGCAAAAATGCTTTTAGTAAAAACTATAGCTGTTTTAAAAGTTTACTTAAACTGAACCCAATTTTTTTCTTTCGTGATTCAGATAGAATATGCAATTTTAAGCAACTTTCTAATTTACTCCTATTATCAATTTTTTTCATTCTCTTGCTATCTTTATTTGAAAAAGAAGGCATCTAAGCTTTTTTTGAGTTCAGAAAACTGGACAGCACTTTTTATTGGTGGATGCATTTATCCACCAATCAGCAAGGACAACCCAGGTTGTTCACCAAAAATGGGCCGGCATCTAAACTTACATTCTTGCACAAATAAAGTTACCAAGAGAATGAAGAAAATGTGATAATAGGAGTAAATTAGAAAGTTGATTAAAATGTCATGCTCTATCTGAATCACGGAAGTAAAAATTTGGGTTCAGTGTCCCTTTAAGTATGCTCCATGCAGCAGCATTTTAAACACAGCACTTGCTCAGACAGCCTAAGGTGCTTGTACTCTCTGGTAATGACTAAGGGCCGGAATTCTATAAAGTTCTCTGGGCTGGTGATATTCTATAAGAATTCTCACCAGTCCAATTTCCCTGGTGGAATTACATAAAGCCACAGTTTAGCCTCGCTAAGGGTCACATACTGCATTTTTGCATGGGAAAGAGGTGCATTCATTACAAAAGTGTACAATAAAAATCGTAATTTAAAAATCATACAAAATGAATAATTGAACCATTCACAAAAATATACAGGAACATTTTGCATTGTTAAGGTACATCAGAAATTGTATTTTATCAAAAACTGAAAATTTGTATGTAAATCACACAGTATTAAAATGCATTAAAGGGACAGTAAAATAAAAATAAAAAATCTTTCATGATTTAAATAGGGCATGTCATTTTAAACAACTTTTCAATTTACTTTTATTGCCAATTTTGCTTTGTTCTCTTGGTATTCTTAATTGAAAGCTAAATATAGGAGGTTCATGTGCTAATTTCTTAGACATTGAAGACTGCCTCTAATCTGAAAGCATTTTGACAGTTTTTCACCGCTAGAGGGTGTTAGTTCATGTGTTTCATATAGATAACATTGAGCCCAGGCACGTGAAGCTCCTTGGAGTCAGCACTGATTGGCTAAAAATGCAAGTCTGTCAAAAGAACTGAAATAAGGGGGTTAGTTTGCAGAGGCATAGATACAAGGTAATCACAGAGGTAAAAAGTATATTATTATAACTGTGTTGGTTATGCAAAATTGGGGAATGGGTAATAAAGGGATTATCTACCTTTTTAAACAACAAAAATTCTGGTGTTTACTTTCCCTTTAACTATGAACAGTGTAATTTGTCATTTAAGTACAATGGACAAGCAAAATCGTATAGAAATTCAAACTTATAAGGACAAAATATAAAGCATAATTGCTGTTATCTTTATAAAATGGGCTGAACACGCGTGTTCCAAGAGAATGTATGAAATGTTCTCACAAGTTCCTGTGTTATTTTATAAACATTTTATACCTACAGATCTCACTGCTTTTTTCTCCCAACTTAATAGGTTGCAAGCTATTCTCAAAATACTCAAAAAGTGAATTACTCTAAAAGGAAAACTTATGAATACAAAAATAACAGCAAATTTAAGGTACAGTGCACTGAAAACAGCATCATTTGATTTGTATTAGGCATAATATTAAAGTTTAGACAGAAGCCCTTTAACCCCTTAACGACCGAGGACGTGCAGGGTACGTCCTCAAAAAAAAGGCAGTTAATGCCTGAGGACGTACCCTGCACGTCCTCGGTGTGGAAAGCAGCTGGAAGCGATCCTGCTCGCTTCCAGCTGCTTTCCGGTTATTGCAGTGATGCCTCGATATCGAGGCATCCTGCAATAACCATTTGTAGCCATCCGATGCAGAGAGAGCCACTCTGTGGCCCTCTCTGCACCGGACATTAACGGCTACGTTTGAGGGTGGATAGGAGCCGGTGTGGGAGGCGGGTGGCGGCCATCGATGGCCCCGGATGATGCTGAGGGGGGCGGGATCGGGGGCGGGAATGCCCGGGGGGCGCGCACGGGCGCGTGCACGGGGGGTGGGGGCGGGCGCGTGCACGGGAGGGAGCGGGTGGGAACCGCTGCACTACAGAAAAAGTACCATTAAAATTTACTAAAAAGGGGAAATAAAGTTGGCAGTAAAAAGATCAGGCAGGTGGTGGGGGTTGGTCTGTGGGGGGGGGGGGGAAGCTACACTACAGAAACTAAAAATAAAAACAAAAAAAAAACGTTTTATTTTGCAAAATGGGTACTGGCAGACAGCTGCCAGTACCCAAGATGGCCCCCAATAAGGCAGATGGGGAGGATTAGAGAGCTGTTTGGGGGGATCAGGGAGGTTGGGGGCTAAGGGGGGATGCTACACCCCCAGCATATGTAAATATGCTTTAAAAAAATAAAAATAAAAAAACCTTTTATTTTAGTACTGGCAGACTTTCTGCCAGTACTTAAGATGGCGGAGACAATTGTGGGGTGGGGGAGGGAAGGGAGCTGTTTGGGAGGGATCAGGGGGTCTGATGTGTCAGGTGGGAGGCTGATCTCTACACTAAAGCTAAAATTAACCCTGCAAGCTCCCTACAAACTACCTAATTAACCCCTTCACTGCTAGCCATAATACACGTGTGATGCGCAGCAGCATTTAGCGGCCTTCTAATTACCAGAAAGCAACGCCAAAGTCATATATGTCTGCTATTTCTGAACAAAGGGGATCCCAGAGAAGAATTTACAACCATTTGTGCCATAATTGCACAAGCTATTTGTAAATAATTTCAGTGAGAAACCTAAAATTGTGAAAAATTCAACGTTTTTTTTAATTTGATCGCATTTAGCGGTAAAATGGTGGCATGCAATATACCAAAATGGGCCTTGATCAATACTTTGGGTTGTCTGCTACACTACACTAAAGCTAAAATTAACCCTATAAGCTCCCTACAAGCTCCCTAATTAACCCCTGCACTACTGGGCATAATACACGTGTGGTGCGCAGCGGCATTTAGCGGCCTTCTAATTACCAAAAAGCAATGCCAAAGCCATATATGTCTGCTATTTCTGAACAAAGGGGATCCCAGAGAAAAATTTACAACCATTTATGCCATAATTGCACAAGCTGTTTGTAAATAATTTCAGTGAGAAACCGAAAGTTTGTGAAAAAGTGAACGACTTTTTGTATTTGATCGCATTTGGCGGTGAAATGGTGGCATGAAATATACCAAAATTGGCCTAGATCAATACTTTGGGATGTCTTCTAAAAAAATATATATACATGTCAAGGGATATTCAGGGATTCCTGAAAGATATCAGTGTCCCAATGTAACTAGCGCTAGTCTTGAATAAAATGGTTTGGAAATAGCAAAGTGCTACTTGTATTTATGGCCCTATAACTTGCAAAAAAAAGCAAAGAACATGTAAACATTGGGTATTTCTAAACTCAGGACAAAATTTAGAAAATATTTAGCATGGGTGTTTTTTTGTGGTTGTAGATGTGTAACAGATTTTGGGGGTCAAAGTTAGAAAAAGTGTTTTTTTTCTATTTTTTTCTCATATTTTATAAAAAAAATTATAATAAATTATAAGATATGATGAAAATAATGGTATCTTTGGAAAGTCCATTTAATGGCGAGAAAAACGGTATATAATATGTGTGGGTACAATAAATGAGCAAGAGGAAAATTACAGCTAAACACAAACACCACAAAAATGTAAAAATAGCCTTGGTCCCAAACGGACAGAAAATGGAAAAGTGCTGCGGTCATTAAGGGGTTAATGCACATTTACAACACATTGTTTCACTAAAAACTAATACAAGAATGCTGCAGATGAATAAAATGCCCAACAATGCATAGAGTTTCTTAAGATTGAGTAGAAAAAATCGGCATCTAAAGTTTATGTGTAGAGAGGGGAAGTCACGGGCCGCACGCATGGATGCTGATTACCTAAAGATTATATTGATGATGTAATAAAAATTCACTTACTCTGTTTAGCTGCACTGGGGCAACCTGACAGAGATTAGAGAAAATACAGTCAAAAGGAATAAATAATAAAAGCTCTGGGAGAGCTATGGAGCAAGCGCTGCTTATTACATCAGCCTCAGTACACTGAATCCAGAGAGGAGGAAGAATAAATGTCCGGAATAAATCTTTCTGTCCTTAGGAAACCCAACTTGGCTGTTTCATGGGAGATGAACAATGACAGTGACAGGGAGGGATAGGGAGAGTGTAGGAGAAGGGAAATGTAGGACTGAGGGAGTAAGGGTCACAGGAAACATATGAAATAAAACAAGACTTAAAGTTATGTCAGGATAAAGCTAACAAGTACAGTGCTATCTAGTGTTATAAAGCAGTACTGCAAGAAATGGAGAGGTTGACTATATATATATATATATATATATATATATATATATATATATATATATATATATACTGTATAAATATAAATATATATATATATATATATATATATATATATATACAGGGTATATATATATATATAAATATAGGTCAACCTCTACATGTTTTGCAGTAATATATATTTATATATACATTCCTAACACCCCAATAGTAACAACAAATTGGAGGTTTTACTCGCTGGTCTTCAAATGGCCCAAAATGTATTGTGACGTTTCTGCACATGCCTAATATATACAGGTGGTATATATTATTATTAAAAAGCAGAAAACGGCTGTTGATTGTCAGCTACATGTTACTGCCCCTCATGACTGACTTCTCAGGAAATGATAGACTTGCAGCTCCTGAGTGATACTTTAACTGTGTGTTTGCAAGTGTTAAACACAAAGGGCTAAATTACGAGTGGAGAGATCATTTAACGTGTGCCTGTAAAGGGGCACATTTGTCCGTTTATAGGCGCACGTTAAAAAAACAGCCATTACAAGTGTATGGTTAATGTTACCGTGAGCTTGTGGTAGCATTTTGTGCAAAGTGCAATCAACCAGAACTCTGGTTAATTAAAAATATGCCCCCCGATTGCCTCCCAAATGAAGTGTACATATCCTTTATTAAAATAAAAATATGACCATCTTTTAAAAAAATATAAAAAATAATAATAACTGCACAAAAACAGTTATAAGGGTTTAAAGTGAGGAAATGTGGGGTGTTAAAAAAAAACTGCAGTGAAAAATGCCTTTACATAGCGGTCTATGAGGGACTGTGTTTTCTCTACAAAAAAGTATATATACATAATACATACTGTATATATTTTAAATATGCTGCCCAGCATATGAGTTATCCCCTGCGCTCCGCTAGGTTATTTGCCGTGTCTATCGGCATCAGAACGAGGCTCCCATTGGAGATTATGGAAGTGTGCTCTCTTGAGCACAAACTTCCATGCAATGTAAGGGAGAGGTCACATTCACATTGCCGTTTACTTCTGATACCAGTGCACATATGCGTGCACAAGTATTACTGAGTGGTACTCCTAATCTAGCCCAAAGTAAGCTATGATCAGTATTGCAAAAATGACATCCTAAAACAATCTCTAACATACAATATTTGTATTAGAATGTTTCTTTAATACAGTTGATTAAAGTACAACTTAAATACAGTAATCACACACCGAATGCTCAGATTTTACTAGGTTAGGGAAGCTGATCATGGGACAAGGCATATACAGGGTTAAAGAAGCTAATAAGCCTATTTATATATGCTTTTCAACAAAGGATATCAATAGATTGAAGCAAATTAGATAATAGAATTAAATTGGGAAGTTGGTTAAAATTAAAATGGTATGCTCTTCCTGAATCAAGAAAGAAAAATATTTGGGTTTCATGTCCCTTTAACATAGCAGATCCTGACATAACACATGCTTAACATAGCAGATAATGAGATAATGCATATACAGGGTTAATGCAGCTAATCATGAGATAATGCATATACAGGGTTAACATAGATAACATGAGATTATGCATATACAGGGTTAACACAGATAACATGAGATTATGCATATACAGGGTTAATGCAGCTAATCATGGGATAATGCATATACAGGGTTAATACAGCTAATCATGGGATAATGCATATACAGGGTTAATACAGCTAATCATGGGATAATGCATATGCAGGGTTAATACAGCTAATCATGAGATAATGCATATACAGGGTTAATGCAGCTTATCATGGGATAATGCATATACAGGGTTAATACAGCTAATCATGGGATAATGCATATGCAGGGTTAATACAGCTAATCATGAGATAATGCATATACAGGGCTAATGCAGCTAATCATGGGATAATGCATATACAGGGCTAATGCAGCTAATCATGAGATAATGCATATACAGGGTTAATACAGCTAATCATGGGATAATGCATATGCAGGGTTAATACAGCTAATCATGAGATAATGCATATACAGGGCTAATGCAGCTAATCATGGGATAATGCATATACAGGGTTAATGCAGCTAATCATGAGATAATGCATATACAGGGTTAATACAGCTAATCATGAGATAATGCATATACAGGGTTAATACAGCTAATCATGAGATAATGCATATACAGGGTTAATGCAGCTAATCATGAGATAATGCATATACAGGGTTAATACAGCTAATCATGAGATAATGCATATACAGGGTTAATTCAGCTAATCATGAGATAATGCATATACAGGGTTAATGCAGCTAATCATGAGATAATGCTTATACAGGGTTAATGCAGCTAATCATTCATGGGATAATGCATATACAGGGTTAATACAGCTAATCATGAGATAATGCATATACAGGGTTAATACAGCTAATCATGAGATAATGCATATACAGGGTTAATACAGCTAATCATGGGATAATGCATATACAGGGTTAATACAGCTAATCATGAGATAATGCATATACAGGGTTAATACAGCTAATCATGGGATAATGCATATACAGGGTTAATACAGCTAATCATGAGATAATGCATATACAGGGTTAATGCAGCTAATCATTCATGGGATAATGCATATACAGGGTTAATACAGCTAATCATGAGATAATGCATATACAGGGTTAATGCAGCTAATCATTCATGGGATAATGCATATACAGGGTTAATACAGCTAATCATGGGATAATGCATATACAGGGTTAATACAGCTAATCATGAGATAATGCATATACAGGGTTACTGCAGCTAATCATGAGATAATGCATATACAGGGTTAATGCAGCTAATAATTGGATAATGCATATACAGGGTTAATGCAGCTAATCATGAGATAATGCATATACGGGGTTAATGCAGCTAATCATTGGATAATGCATATACAGGGTTAACACAGATAACATGAGATAATGCTTATACAGGGTTACTGCAGCTAATCATGAGATAATGCATATACAGGGTTAATACAGCTAATCATGAGATAATGCATATAAAGGGTTAATGCAGCTAATCATGGGATAATGCATATACAGGGTTTATTCAGCTAATCATGGGATAATGCATATACAGGGTTTATTCAGCTAATCATGGGATAATGCATATAAAGGGTTAATGCAGCTAATCATGAGATAATGCATATGCAGGGTTAATGCAGCTAATCATGGGATAATGCTTATACAGGGTTAATGCAGCTAATCATGGGATAATGCATATACAGGGTTAATGCAGCTAATCATGGGATAATGCATATAAAGGGTTAATGCAGCTAATCATGAGATAATGCATATACGGGGTTAATGCAGCTAATCATGGGATAATGCATATAAAGGGTTAATGCAGCTAATCATGAGATAATGCATATACGGGGTTAATGCAGCTAATCATGGGATAATGCATATAAAGGGTTAATGCAGCTAATCATGGGATAATGCATATAAAGGGTTAATGCAGCTAATCATGAGATAATGCATATACAGGGTTAATGCAGCTAATCATTGGATAATGCATATACAGGGTTAATGCAGCTAATCATGAGATAATGCATATACAGGGTTAATGCAGCTAATCATTGGATAATGCATATACAGGGTTAACACAGATAACATGAGATAATGCTTATACAGGGTTACTGCAGCTAATCATGAGATAATGCATATACAGGGTTAATGCAGCTAATCATGAGATAATGCATATACAGGGCTAATGCAGCTAATCATGAGATAATGCATATACAGGGTTAATACAGCTAATCATGGGATAATGCATATACGGGGTTAATTCAGCTAATCATTCATGGGATAATGCATATACAGGGTTAATACAGCTAATCATGAGATAATGCATATACAGGGTTACTGCAGCTAATCATGAGATAATGCATATATAGGGTTAATGCAGCTAATCATTGGATAATGCATATACAGGGTTAATGCAGCTAATCATTGGATAATGCATATACAGGGTTAACACAGATAACATGAGATAATGCTTATACAGGGTTACTGCAGCTAATCATGAGATAATGCATATACAGGGTTAATGCAGCTAATCATGAGATAATGCATATACGGGGTTAATGCAGCTAATCATTGGATAATGCATATACAGGGTTAACACAGATAACATGAGATAATGCTTATACAGGGTTACTGCAGCTAATCATGAGATAATGCATATACAGGGTTAATGCAGCTAATCATGAGATAATGCATATACAGGGTTAATGCAGCTAATCATGAGATAATGCATATACGGGGTTAATGCAGCTAATCATGAGATAATGCATATACGGGGTTAATGCAGCTAATCATGGGATAATGCATATACAGGGTTAATGCAGCTAATCATGAGATAATGCTTATACAGGGTTAATGCAGCTAATCATGAGATAATGCATATACAGGGTTAATTCAGCTAATCATGAGATAATGCATATACAGGGTTAATGCAGCTAATCATGGGATAATGCATATACAGGGTTAATGCAGCTAATCATGAGATAATGCATATACAGGGTTAATACAGCTAATCATGAGATAATGCATATAAAGGGTTAATGCAGCTAATCATGGGATAATGCATATGCAGGGTTAATGCAGCTAATCATGAGATAATGCATATACAGGGTTAATGCAGCTAATCATGGGATAATGCATATACAGGGTTAATGCAGCTAATCATGAGATAATGCATATACAGGGTTAATGCAGCTAATCATGAGATAATGCATATACAGGGTTTATTCAGCTAATCATGGGATAATGCATATACAGGGTTTATTCAGCAAATCATGGGATAATGCATATAAAGGGTTAATGCAGCTAATCATGAGATAATGCACATGCAGGGTTAATGCAGCTAATCATGGGATAATGCTTATACAGGGTTAATGCAGCTAATCATGGGATAATGCATATGCAGGGTTAATGCAGCTAATCATGGGATAATGCATATACAGGGTTAATGCAGCTAATCATGGGATAATGCATATAAAGGGTTAATGCAGCTAATCATGAGATAATGCATATACGGGGTTAATGCAGCTAATCATGGGATAATGCATATAAAGGGTTAATGCAGCTAATCATGAGATAATGCATATACGGGGTTAATGCAGCTAATCATGGGATAATGCATATAAAGGGTTAATGCAGCTAATCATGGGATAATGCATATAAAGGGTTAATGCAGCTAATCATGGGATAATGCATATGCAGGGTTAATGCAGCTAATCATGGGATAATGCATATAAAGGGTTAATGCAGCTAATCATGGGATAATGCATATACAGGGTTAATGCAGCTAATCATGGGATAATGCATATGCAGGGTTAATGCAGCTAATCATGGGATAATGCATATAAAGGGTTAATGCAGCTAATCATGGGATAATGCATATGCAGGGTTAATGCAGCTAATCATGGGATAATGCATATACAGGGTTAATGCAGCTAATCATGGGATAATGCATATAAAGGGTTAATGCAGCTAATCATGAGATAATGCATATACGGGGTTAATGCAGCTAATCATGGGATTAATGCATATAAAGGGTTAATGCAGCTAATCATGAGATAATGCATATACAGGGTTAATGCAGCTAATCATGGGATAATGCATATAAAGGGTTAATGCAGCTAATCATGGGATAATGCATATAAAGGGTTAATGCAGCTAATCATGGGATAATGCATATGCAGGGTTAATGCAGCTAATCATGGGATAATGCATATACAGGGTTAATGCAGCTAATCATGGGATAATGCATATAAAGGGTTAATGCAGCTAATCATGGGATAATGCATATACAGGGTTAATGCAGCTAATCATGGGATAATGCATATACGGGGTTAATGCAGCTAATCATGGGATAATGCATATAAAGGGTTAATGCAGCTAATCATGAGATAATGCATATAAAGGGTTAATGCAGCTAATCATGGGATAATGCATATAAAGGGTTAATGCAGCTAATCATGGGATAATGCATATAAAGGGTTAATGCAGCTAATCATGGGATAATGCATATACAGGGTTAATGCAGCTAATTATGAGATAATGCATATACGGGGTTAATGCAGCTAATCATGAGATAATGCATATACGGGGTTAATGCTGCTAATCATGGGATAATGCATATACGGGGTTAATGCTGCTAATCATGGGATAATGCATATACGGGGTTAATGCAGCTAATCATGAGATAATGCATATACGGGGTTAATGCAGCTAATCATGGGATAATGCATATACAGGGTTAATGCAGCTAATCATGAGATAATGCATATACAGGGTTAATGCAGCTAATCATGGGATAATGCATATACAGGGTTAATGCAGCTAATCATGGGATAATGCATATAAAGGGTTAATGAAGCTAATCATGGGATAATGCATATGCAGGGTTAATGCACCTAATCATGAGATAATGCATATACAGGGTTAATGCAGCTAATCATGGGATAATGCATATAAAGGGTTAATGCAGCTAATCATGAGATAATGCATATGCAGGGTTAATGCTGCTAATCATGGGATAATGCATATACGGGGTTAATTCAGCTAATCATGAGATAATGCATATACAGGGTTAATGCAGCTAATCATGAGATAATGCATATACAGGGTTAATGCAGCTAATCATGGGATAATGCTTACACAGGGTTAATACAGCTAATCATGGGATAATGCATATACAGGGTTAATTCAGCTAATCATGAGATAATGCATATACAGGGTTAATTCAGCTAATCATGAGATAATGCATATACAGGGTTAATTCAGCTAATCATGGGATAATGCATATACAGGGTTACTGCAGCTAATCATGGGATAATGCATATACAGGGTTACTGCAGCTAATCATGAGATAATGCATATACAGGGTTAATTCAGCTAATCATGAGATAATGCATATGCAGGGTTAATGCAGCTAATCATGGGATAATGCATATACAGGGTTAACACAGATAACATGAGATAATGCATATACAGGGTTACTGCAGCTAATCATGAGATAATGCTTATACAGGGTTACTGCAGCTAATCATGAGATAATGCATATACAGGGTTACTGCAGCTAATCATGAGATAATGCTTATACGGGGTTACTGCAGCTAATCATGGGATAATGCATATACAGGGTTACTGCAGCTAATCATGGGATAATGCATATACAGGGTTAATGCAGCTAATCATGAGATAATGCATATACAGGGTTAATTCAGCTAATCATGGGATAATGCATATACAGGGTTACTGCAGCTAATCATGAGATAATGTATATACAGGGTTACTGCAGCTAATCATGGGATAATGCATATACAGGGTTAATACAGCTAATCATGAGATAATGCATATACAGGGTTAATTCAGCTAATCATGGGATAATGCATATACAGGGTTACTGCAGCTAATCATGGGATAATGCATATACAGGGTTAATGCAGCTAATCATGAGATAATGCATATACAGGGTTACTGCA
Source organism: Bombina bombina (assembly GCF_027579735.1). Taxonomy (NCBI): domain Eukaryota; kingdom Metazoa; phylum Chordata; class Amphibia; order Anura; family Bombinatoridae; genus Bombina; species Bombina bombina. The sequence continues at coordinate 44,962,150 of NC_069500.1, forward strand.
GCTAATCATGAGATAATGCATATACAGGGTTAATTCAGCTAATCATGGGATAATGCATATACAGGGTTACTGCAGCTAATCATGGGATAATGCATATACAGGGTTAATGCAGCTAATCATGGGATAATCCATATACAGGGTTAATACAGCTAATCATGGGATAATGCTTATACAGGGTTAATGCAGCTAATCATGAGATAATGCATATACAGGGTTAATTCAGCTAATCATGGGATAATGCATATACAGGGTTACTGCAGCTAATCATGGGATAATGCATATACAGGGTTTATTCAGCTAATCATGGGATAATGCATATACAGGGTTAATTCAGCTAATCATGGGATAATGCTTATACAGGGTTAATGCTGCTAATCATGGGATAATGCATATGCAGGGTTAATGCAGCTAATCATGGGATAATGCATATACAGGGTTAATGCAGCTAATCATGGGATAATGCATATACAGGGTTACTGCAGCTAATCATGGGATAATGCATATACAGGGTTACTGCAGCTAATCATGGGATAATGCATATACAGGGTTAATTCAGCTAATCATGGGATAATGCTTATGCAGGGTTAATGCTGATAATCATGGGTTAATGCATATGCAGGGTTAATGCAGCTAATCATGGGATAATGCTTATACAGGGTTAATACAGCTAATCATGGGATAATGCATATACGGGGTTAATACAGCTAATCATGGGATAATGCATATACAGGGTTAATGCAGCTAATCATGGGATAATGCTTATACAGGGTTAATGCAGCTAATCATGAGATAATGCTTATACAGGGTTAATGCAGCTTATCATGGGATAATGCATATACAGGGTTAATGCAGCTAATCATGGGATAATGCATATAAAGGGTTAATGCAGCTAATCATGAGATAATGCTTATACAGGGTTAATGCAGCTTATCATGGGATAATGCATATACAGGGTTAATGCAGCTAATCATGGGATAATGCATATAAAGGGTTAATACAGCTAATCATGAGATAATGCATATAAAGGGTTAATACAGCTAATCATGAGATAATGCATATACAGGGTTACTGCAGCTAATCATGAGATAATGCATATACGGGGTTAATGCAGCTAATCATGAGATAATGCATATACGGGGTTAATGCAGCTAATCATGAGATAATGCTTATACAGGGTTAATGCTGCTAATCATGGGATAATGAATATACTGTGCAGGGTTAATGTAGCTGATTGTGTAATAACACATATACAGATTTAATGCACTCTATTCAGAGATAGCACATATAGGACTGGATTACAAGTGGAGAGCTAACAGTTACGAGCAAGCAAAAAGGGGTTTATCGCAGGTGTTTGCGCACGTTGGGTTTTTCGCCTACATTACAAGTTGAAAGCAAATTGGAACGCTTGAGTGCAATTGAAGTTAATGCTCGTCGGGTTAGCGCAACCTCATAGTCCTCTGGTTATCTGTTTCACGAAAAACAAAAAAGTGTCACAAAACAAATAAAAAAATACATTACAAAGTACACTTACACCCAAAGTAACACTATCTAATAAAAAAGAAAAAAATATATATAAATCAAAAGAATATGGTATATGCACCGTCCTGCAACTGCCAGGGTGCTGTAGACAGGTTTGTAGCAAATCAATAGAAAAACACTCACTGGACTTCTGACATCAGGGTAAATTGTTTATTGTGACGTTTCGGGACCACAAGCGTCCCTTCTTCTGACATCAGAAGAAGGGACGCTTGTGGTCTCGGAACGTCACAATAAACAATTTACCCTGATGTCAGAAGTCCAGTGAGTGCTTTTCTATTGATTTGCTATCTATATATATACTGTATGTGTACACATATGTATTAATGTATTTATATGTGCATATGTATTTACAGACATATATACACATATAAACACATTAATAAATATGTATACATATATAAATAAATATATAATTATATATATATATATATATATATATATAAATAAATATATATATATACGTTTGTGCATTGGAGCCCATTACAGTTAAATAGATGAAAACATGTAAAAACATATCTATGCAATATTCATATTTAATAAAGTGTTTAACTATGTATTTACTGTAACTATTTAACATTCCAATGTTCTGTACATAGCAAAATATGTTCTATGTATTTTTAAATAGATATTCCGGTATAGATATATATGTATATATCTATAAATAAATATAATAATGTTGCTGTGAAAATGTACTATGCACATATAAAAATGGCTTTATAGCGATGTTAAAGGGATACTAAACTAAAAAAAAAAATTCTTACATGATTCACATAGAGCATACAATTTTAAGCAATTCTAATTTACTCATATCATCTTTTCTTCATTCTATTGCTATCTTTATTTGAAAAAGCAGGAATGTAAGCTTAGCAGTCGGACCATTTTTGGTTCGACACCCTAGGTAGAGCTTGATGATTGGTGGATCCGTTTAGCCACCAATCAGCAAGCACTACCCAGGTGCTGAGCTAAAAATTGTCCGGCTCCTAAGTTTACATTCCTTATTTTCAAAAAAAGATACCAAAGGAAACAGGGAAATTCTGAAACTGCAGTATTTTTTAATGTTCTGACATGCTAGGAGCAGACTAATATGAGACATTTACTTTGGGAACATTGCAAGCCAAATAGTTCAAATTCTTTCTATTAGGATTCAAATCGGTAGATCGAAAGCTCATCTAACCAATACATTACTGTGTATGTATATTCTACAGCTCTTTTCCTTTAGTCAGAGCTTATAAAGCAATAAATTATGGCCATTGCTAGCAGATTAGTTGCTGTTCCAGTTATATGTATTACCTACAACTAATTCAAGTTACTAATCAGCATCTGTCTAATTTGGAAATAACAGTCTCGATAAAAACACAAACACATAGCCTTAATCTAAGAGAAAGAGAGTATATTCACAAACAAGGTTCACTTTACAGCAGGGCTCCGGTCCCTAACACGCTGTATGAGCGGGGTATACCTGAATATATATATTTAGGGCTAGATTTCAAATTGAGTGCAATCTATAGTGCAGGGATGTGTTATCTTTTGCGCAAACTCACGAAAATAAATAACGCAAAATCTGGAATTACAAGTGGATGGCTCAATATTTTTAACAAAACAGCTGAATGCAGCAGAAAGTTTTTTAGTGATCCATATACTTTTAATGTATATCACATGAAGCGATATTAATGCGCTCATTGCGCTCGTACTGCAAGTAGTAAATTAAATGTTGCGCTGACCAGTTTGCATAATAAAACAATTAGATGTAGGCTAAACATTTAACAATTAAGTTTTGTGGCAGAATTAAAGGGATATGGTATGTGACAAGGTAACTGTGTATGTATGTGATTTTGTCTGTATATGTATTTTGCTATTAAAAAAGGGAGACTGACCATCCCCCATTGGTTAAATCACCCCACTGAAGGTCACGTGTGCTCATGACAGTGTATTGGGGTTTCATATAAAGCCAGGAAGTCTCATTCTACTATAAAGAGAAAAGCAGGAACGATTCAGCCCATTAAGGCTAAGTACTGTTAGTGTTAGAACCAGTCAACATTGGGACACATTGTAAGTTTGTGGCTGGTTAAGCAGAATATGACTAAATCCCATTTTTAATATAAAATTAATACAATTATATAAATATAAATGGACATTTTCCCATCTTTAACATTAAGTGGACAAGTATGTTTTTCTATCTGGGCTAATAATATTTGGCTTATTTATATATGAATATTCTAATTTTACATTTGATAAAATGAAAAATAATTCTCTTTTCTTATATTTATTTAGAACAAGCACATATGCCTTTTTAAAAATATGCACTCTAACAAATTCTATTGCATTGCGTCTATACAAAAGGTTTAATTAACCCTGTCTGAACTCATTAGGAATACATTCACATGAAGATTATGGAGTCAACTATTTTCAACCTTTCCTTTTGTCAAAATCTCACTCTCAGCAAGAATATGTTTTTTAAAAAAAATTTTTAAATGTTTACAATATTATATTTAAATTTCTTAAATGGAAATCTCCTTTACATTGCTTCTGTACAAGGGAATAATAATATATAAACAACACATGTAATGGTAAGTACCTGTTAAATTAATTCTCCATAAAATGTAATATTACAAAGTACATGGATTTTGAAGCAATATATAAAGGATATCAATATTTATTATTGTTAGTTAGATAGATAGATAGATAGATAGATAGATAGATAAAAGACAGATATAGATAGATAGATAAATAGATGATATATAGATAGATAGATAGATAGATAGATAGATAGATAGATAGATAGATAGATAGATAGATAGATAGATAGATAGATGATAGCTAGATAGATAGATGATGGATATATATATATATATATATATATATATATATAGAGAGAGAGAGAGAGAGAGAGATAAATAGATAGGTAATAGATAGATAGATGATATAGATAGACAGAAAGATAGATAGATAGATAGATAGATAGATAGATAGATAGATAGATAGATAGATGGAAAGCAAATCTTTAACAGCCAAGCAATAAACACATTAACCTGTCAGTCTTGACTTTTCCACTGAAAATATCATTTTGGCTCAATTACTACCTCTTTTAGTGTTAATTTTGCTTTTGGGTTTCCTACCTGACACTACTTAAATTGTTTTTTATTTGTAATATCTTGGAATAAAACACTGTATAACTGAACAGACATGCTGTGTGTTCTGAAATCTCTTATGTAGCCCATTTAATAATATAGAGATGCCATCTACCCCATCTACTGTGGTGTTTGATAGGACATACATATTATTTTATTTTATTATTTTATTTTTAGGAATATTATACTGACAGTATTATCTTGACATGCAGTATATTACAAAAAGTATTTTTGTATCTGTATGTGTGTGTGTATGTGTGTGTGTATATGTAAGTGTGTGAGTGTGTGTATGTATGTGTGTATATGTGTGTGTGTGTGTGTGTGTGTGTGTATGTGTGTTTGTATGTATGTGTGTATGTATGTGTGTATGTATGTATGTGTGTGTGTATATGTAAGTGTGTGAGTGTGTGTATGTATGTGTGTATATGTGTGTGTGTATGTATGTGTGTGTATATGTAAGTGTGTGAGTGTGTGTATGTGTGTATATGTGTGTATGTATGTGTGTGTGTTTGTGTGTATATGTGTGTGTTTGTATATGTGTGTGAGTGTGTGTGTATATATCTAGGTGTGTGTGTGTGTGTATATGTATGTGTGTGTTTGTGTGTGTGTGTGAGTGTGTGTATATGTGTGTCTCTGTGTGTATATGTGTGTTTCTGTGTGTACAGCATATAATCTATCTTTCTATTTATCATTGAAATTTGTCAAATGAAAATATCACAGGTGAATTCTTAAGAGATTTCTATTCATTAAAGGCCACATCACAAGCATCGGTCAGATTTTTTCTTCTTAGAACTAGGTAAAATTGATTAACAGTACGTGATTTAGAAGAAACTAGAATGTTCACAACTAGAAGTGAATACTAGTTAAATCATATTGAGCTAGATTCATAGAAGGGGATACTCGTCCTACAGGAAACTCCATGTGTCACCTATCTTTACCACCATTTCACTAGTGGGGATTCCTGCCATTAATATTTATAGTTGTATTACCAACACAGAACAGGAAAAATTAAAAGAGCAAAACTTATGACGCATGCTTGAAAAATAGGGTTATGTAAAGGTCAGTAATTATAAAATATTGACATTGTCCTTTTTTTTTAGGGTAAAGTAGTCTCACTGAATAGAACAAGCGGAATCTCAGAAACCTTGCAGAGGCAAACAAGGAGATGGGTATTGCTATACTGGTGCTTTCTAGATCCTGGTCAGAATTTTTTAGCAAGACCTCAAACACGCATGCAGATATCACAGTTCCCAGATTTGTTCACCCGCTTTTGCAGCAAATAGGTAGAAGACAAACAGTTCCTTGTAGCGTGAGAGCAGGTCCCATTAACCAATCTGAACAAACTTGTTTTGGGGTGTTATATACTCCGCCTCAGAGGGGTTTGAGAGGGTACGAAGCAACGGTTGGACGTGTGAGCCTGCCCTGTAAGGGCTCAAAAGTAACATCCGCTACATTAAGCCCATAGATTATATTGCCCTTGTTTGTATATATATATATATATATAAATATATATATATATATATATATATATATATACTCTATATATATATATATATATATATAATTACAATGTTAAATCTGCACAGAAAGTATAATCTACTTGAGAGTAGTCACAGATATAATGTTCCCTAGACTAGAGGTACATTATCAAAGGTGCACGCTAGTGGTAGTAATATGAATAGATAAAACAAAAGAGAAAAGAGACCACTATTTTCCAGCACTAGACTATTGCTCTATCTTAAAATACCCCACATAAAGAGCAAGAGGGTGGAAGAGAAATATATATGCCCCCAGTTAGTGCATAATACAAATTTATTGTTGTAACAAGAGGACAACATATATTAGTCTACTGCTAGTCTGCAACAGGAACATATCAGTATAGAACATGTACATTTTCATATGGTTCATACATCTGACCATCTGTAATAATGTTCCAAATATAATCACAATGTTGAGCTTTAAAGCTGCAATCTGTCCAACCAAGAGACAAATTTATTAGAGTTCACACATCACCATAATGAGTTCATATCATATCCCGGATCACAGCATAAACAGGCTGTATTTGTAATCCAAGGGCATGGAAATTAGCGGTATTGTCCCAACAAATGGCAATCAGATACATACAACTGATTATAGGTCATCCATCCAACCTGCTGATGTTGAAACAATTCAGGCAAAACTTTAACCCTTTCAACCACGGATACATAACACGATAAACAGCAAACCGCTATATTACCTTTGTCGATGTAAGCTCTTAGGTAGCTCTGTATTGCCTTCACCTTATCAGTATTTTCAAGTTGGCTGGGGTTTTATTCATCATGTATACTTGTCTCGTTCTCTCAGAGTATTTTATGATAGAGCAATAGTCTAGTGCTGGACAATAGTGTCCTCTTTTCTCTTTTGTTTTATATATATATATATATATATATATATATATATATATATATATATACATATACAGCATGTAATCTATCTCATTATTCATACAATGGTAGATCCTTACTATTTCAAAGTAAAGTTAGAGCAGACTGTTTTATAGAGTATTTTTTTCTTCTCTTAATTTTTATTTTTTTTATTTTTTTAATGGTGTTTTTGTGATATCATTATCTTTAACAGTAGAACTTGTTTCATCTGGGAAGAAGTTAATGGTCATGAGACACAGACTTGAGAAGAAGGCAGTTACAAATATTTCTATGAATTCCTCCATTTTCAGTTGTGGTGAATGTTTTAAGAGAGATATTAGTTACAGAAGCAATTTATATTGAATCTTTTATCTCAGATTTAACTTGTACTCGCTTAAGAATGCCTAAACCGTGTAAGATGAATCATAGTGACATGCAGTGTGTAAATGGGTATGGCACTTTGATCGAGCTCTCTCATATATTTTCACTCTGAGTCTCACCTCCTTCTTTAATCTCAATGAATTGAATGTTATTATACAAATTGAGAACTTTATATTGAGAGACAGAACACATTACATAATAAATGCAACATTTTTGTATTGTTATAGAACAGGCTTTATTAAAAAAAACAAATACATTGTGCCCCATTTCCTAATAGCTGGGAGGACAAGGTTCGCTACCGCAAACCTGTCCACCTGGCCTCACTGCGAGCGTTGCCCACATTTAACATTGCACAAGCAGGGGCTGTCAATCATCCCGATCTGATCAGATTGGGATGATTTCACTTTTCCATATTTTAGGTGGTGAGAGGCTTGATAAATGGGGCCAATTGGATGCATTTCATGTCCATATAGCTTATAAATGTGAGTTTATTGATGACAAGGTTTTATCATGGCTTGCAGTTAAACACACCCCCTTACTACCCCCTTACTCACAATATTTATTATTATTAGTAGTAGTAGTAGTAGTATTTAATCTACCATGTCAAGAATCTCTGTATGTATATATATATATATATATAGGGCTCAAAATTTCCACTCTTTACTAGCCATTGGCGAGTGGAAATTTAATGGTGGCGAGTAAAAGTTAGTGAGTGAATTTTGAATCAAAATGTACACTCCTATTGCAGCATTGACAAACACACATTTTGGGCAATGAGCTAGAAAAATATTATATATCCTAGAATATTCCTCTAGGGCTGTAAGAACACAGTTAGTGCTTAGACTGTTATTTCTGAGAGGGTTAACAGAGGCAGAAAGAGAGAGATTGGAGAGGAAAAGTAAAAGTGTATTAGAAGATAGCTTTACGAGAGAGTGGAGAAGAAAAAAAGAAAGAGTAAAAATATATGAGAGAGGGGAAACAAAGAGTGTAAAGAGAAGATAAGGCCTGAGAGATAAGGGAGAGGGTAAAAAAAGAGATTGAAGAGAGGAGGGAGGGGAGAAAGATAGTTAAGAGAGAGAAGGGAGAGTTGATAGGTAAAAGAAAATCTCCAGGTCTGCTATGACCTTCCATGACTGTCAGTACTCTCTTTCTCCACTCTCTCTCTTTAACAACTTCCTATCAAGCTGCAGTCTTACCCAGAACCAACAAGTTGATGTTGCAAACTGTTATGCACTTATTTATGTTAAGCTTTTACTGTATGTAGTAATATTTAATTTGTTATGGTATAAAATAAAAAAATATTAAATGACTTCACAATAAGGTGTTTCACGTTGGCTAAACATATGCAAAGGGGGGGTGGAGTAGTGGGTGTGGAGTGGGCAGGTAGTGGGTAGGATCAGAAGTGGCAAGTAACATTTTGGCCTGGCTAGTAGTTTATGACCTGAAATTTTAAGCCATGTATATATATATATATATATATATATATATATATATATTTATTATATTAATATTATTAATATATTTTGTTTAATTTCTTTTGCTGGGTTTAAAGGGACATTAAACTGCTGGTTGCAACTACAGTAGCAGGGTTACTTCTTACCATTCTACTGTTGTCCTTCTCTGTAAAGCCTTTCCCTTATTTAAACTATTACAGAAACCAGTTAGTAAAGCTCTGTATCTTTATACTGGGTGCCACCATCTTGTATTACATGTATTAATGCATCCAGTGATAGGAGCAGTGTATTTTCACACTTGCAGATTACTAAAGGAGTGTAGCTGAAGAGATGTGAGAGAGACTAAAGGTGCTTATCAGTCATTCACATCGATTGGAATTCATTGGTAGAATGGAAGAATGATTGACAAAAGTCATAATATGAAATAGAGAATAAAAATAAAGTATAGTGAACAATTACAAATAAAGGACTAATGGAATATAAGAAGTAAAAGATGTTTCATTGCTTGAAAATAAAACAGCTTTAAGGCCTTATCTGCCAAAGATTTTAATGGATCAATTAATCAAAATATCTATACATTAGGAATGTAGTCAAAAGTGTAGAACTGAAGTGAAAAGGCCAACAAAAAAACTGTTATTTAGGATACCCTTGTACCAGTAGAAGGTAGCTGCCATCTTGACTGATCTATCTAAGTTCAAACAGAGATAATCTAATTATATCAATGTCCATAGATTTTGTTGTTTGCATTTTGTTTGTTCACCTCTGCCTAATACATTTTAATAACCAAGACACTAAATATGTTTATTAATTTTTGGGATTGATATATAGATATAAATTCTGATGTTTTAGTAACCATAGATCTCACACAATCAGTCATGCAACAGCAGGGGTTGTTAATTACCCCAGACAGATCAGTACCTCAGCTGCTTCTTAACTTGCAGTAACAGACTTGCATAAACAAGCCTGGCTGCATCCCATAAACAAGCCTGCCTGCATCACATAACCAAACAAGCCTGCCTGCATCACATAAACAAGCCTGACTACATCACAAAACAAGCCTGCCTGCATCACATAAACAAGCCTGCCTGAAACAAAACAAGCCTGCCTACATCACATAAACAAGCCTGCCTGCATCCCATAAACAAACCTCCCTGCATAACATAAACAAGCAAGCCTGTCTGCATCACATAAACAAGCCTGCCAGCATCACATAAACAAGCCTGCTTGCATCCCATAAACAAGCCTGCCTGCATAACATAAACAAACAAGCCTGCCTGCATCACATAAACAAGCTGCCTGCATCCCATAAACAAGCCTGCCTGCATAACATAAACAAACGAGCCTGCCTGCATCACATAAACAAGTCTGCCTGCATCACATAAACAAGCCTGCCTGCATCACAAAACAAGCCTGCCTGCATCACATAAACAAGTCTGCTTGCATCACATGAACAAACAAGCCTGCCTGCATCACATAAACAAACCTGCCTGCATCACATAAACAAGCCTGCCTGCATCACATGAACAAGCCTGCCTGCAACAAAACAAGCCTGCCTGCATCACATAAACAAGCTTGCCTGCATCACATAAACAAGCCTGCCTGCATCACAAAACAAGCCTGCCTGCATCACATAAACATGCCTGCCTGCATCACAAAACAAGCCTGCCTGCATCACATAAACAAGCCTGCCTGCATCACATAAACAAGCCTGTCTGCATCACATAAACAAGCCTGCCTGCATCACATAAACAAGCCTGCCTGCATCACATAAACAAGCCTGCATCACATAAACAAGCCTGCCTGCATCACATAAACAAGCCTGTCTGCATCACATAAACAAACCTGCTTGCATCACAAAACAAGCCTGCCTGCATCACATAAACAAGCCTGCCTGCATCACATAAACATGCCTGCCTGCATCACATAAACAAGCCTGTCTGCATCACATAAACATGCCTGCCTGCATCACATAAACAAGCCTGTCTGCATCACATAAACAAACCTGCTTGCATCACAAAACAAGCCTGCCTGCATCACATAAACAAGCCTGCCTGCATCACATAAACATGCCTGCCTGCATCACATAAACAAGCCTGCATCACATAAACAAGCCCGCCTGCATCACATAAACAAGCCTGTCTGCATCACATAAACAAACCTGTTAGAAAAACACAAGAGATAGAGGCACCAATGGTGCAGATCAATGGAGAATCTTGATAGCTCAAAGCAAGAGGTAAACACAGGGTACTCACTTGTAGAGAAGGCAATCAATCATGCCCATAGAGACAGGCTGGATTTCTACAGCAGTCCAGCTAGCTGATCAATGTCCAAAACACAGCTCGAGGATGTAGGTGATCATCAGGCCCGGTGTACACACTAGTCAAATAGGTGTATAGGCAGGATACCAGGATCAGGGATTCGTGCCCTAAAGGTAGCGTAGCGAATCTCTGATCCTGGTATCCTGCCTATACACTTATTTGACTAGTGTGTACACCGGGCCTGATGATCTCCTACATCCTGGAGCTGTGTTCTGGATAGTAATCAGCTATCTGGACTGCTGTAGAAATCCAGCCTGTCTCTATGGGCATGATTGATTGCCTTCTCTACAAGTGAGTACCCTGTGTTTACCTCTTGCTTTGAGCTATCAAGATTCTCCATTGATCTGCACCATTGGTGCCTCTATCTATTGTGTTTTTCTAACAGATTGCCTTCTCCTGAATGAAGTTAGAGAGCTGCCTACTGAACACCTTTACATCACGTCCATATTTATTTTCTTTGGGGGGCTATCTCCAAGCTGAATACCTGGACTTTTACCTGTATCCATGGTCTGGTGGTAATATCCCACTCATGGTATTTTGAGACAGATTGTTCTCATATCTTACATTGTTCATTTGCATTGTTTATTTTATTTTATCTTAAACTGATATTCATTTATTTCACTTAGTATTATTTTTTGCATATAAATACTTTGCTGTGCATGTTATATAGCGCCTCCTAGAGGATCTCAGGGAGCATATGATTATATGTTTGCTTTGATTTCTTCATTTACTGTTTTGGTGCATAAACAAACCTTCATCACATAAACAAACCTGCCTGCATCACAAAACAAGCCTGCCTGCATCACATAAACAAACAAGCCTGCCTGCATCACATAAACAAACCTGCCTGCATCACAAAACAAGCCTGCCTGCATCACATAAACAAACAAGCCTGCCTGCATCACATAAACAAACCTGCCTGCATCACAAAACAAACCTGCCTGCATCACAAAACAAGCCTGCCTGCATCACAAAACAAACCTGCCTGCATCACAAAACAAGCCTGCCTGCATCACATAAACAAACAAGCCTGTATGCATCACATAAACAAGCCTGCCTGCATCACATAAACAAGCCTGCCTGCATCACATAAACAAGCCTGCCTGCATCACATAAACAAGCCTGTCTGCATCACATAAACAAGCCTGCCTGCATCACATAAACATGCCTGCCTGCATCACATAAACAAGCATGCATCACATAAACAAGCCTGCATGCATCACATAAACAAGCCTGTCTGCATCACATAAACAAGCCTGCCTGCATCACATAAACAAGCCTGCCTGCATCACATAAACAAGCCTGCCTGCATCACATAAACAAGCCTGTCTGCATCACATAAACAAGCCTGCCTGCATCACATAAACAAGCCTGCCTGCATCACATAAACATGCCTGTCTGCATCACATAAACAAGCATGCATCACATAAACAAGCCTGCATGCATCACATAAACAAGCCTGCCTGCATCACATAAACAAACCTGTTAGAAAAACACAATAGATAGAGGCGCCAATAATGCAGATCAATAGAGAATATTGATAACTCAAAGCAAGAGGTAAACACAGGGTACTCACTTGTTTTGATACATAAACAAACCTGCCTGCATCACAAAACAAGCCTGCCTGCATCACATAAACAAGCCTGCCTGCATCACATAAACAAGCCTGCCTGCATCACATAAACAAGCCTGCCTGCATCACATAAACAAGCCTGTCTGCATCACATAAAAAAGCCTGCCTGCATCACATAAACATGCTTGTCTGCATCACATTAACAAGCCTGCCTGCATCACATAAACAAACCTGTCTGCATTACATAAAAAACCCTGCCTGCATCACATAAACAAGCCTGTCTGCATCACATAAACAAGCCTGCCTGCATCACATAAACAAGCCTGCCTGAATTACATAAACAAACAAGCCTGTCTGCATCACATAAACAAGCCTGCCTTCATCACATAAACAAAAAAGCCTGCCTGCATCACATAAACAAGCCTGCCTGCATCCCATAAACAAGCCTGCCTGCAAAACATAAATAAACAAGCCTGCCTGCATCATATAAACAAGCCTGCCTGCATCACATAAACAAGCCTGCCTGCATCACAAAACAAGCCTGCCTGCATCACATAAACAAGCCTGTCTGCATCACATAAACAAGCCTGCCTGCATCACAAAACAAGCCTGCCTGCATCACATAAACAAGCCTGTCTGCATCACATAAACAAGCCTGCCTGCATCACATAAACAAGCCTGCCTGCATCACAAAACAAGCCTGCCTGCAACAAAACAAGCCTGCCTGCATCCCATAAAAAAGCCTGCCTGCAAAACATAAACAAACAAGCCTGCCTGCATCATATAAACAAGCCTGCCTGCATCACATAAACAAGCCTGCCTGCATCACAAAACAAGCCTGCCTGCATCACATAAACATGCCTGTCTGCATCACATTAACAAGCCTGCCTGCATCACATAAACAAACCTGTCTGCATTACATAAAAAAGCCTGCCTGCATCACATAAACAAGCCTGCCTGCATCACATAAACAAGCCTGCCTGCATCACATAAACAAGCCTGCCTGAATCACATAAACAAACAAGCCTTTCTGCATCACATAAACAAGCCTGCCTTCATCACATAAACAAACAAGCCTGCCTGCATCACATAAACAAGCCTGCCTGCATCCCATAAACAAGCCTGCCTGCAAAACATAAACAAACAAGCCTGCCTGCATCATATAAACAAGCCTGCCTGCATCACATAAACAAGCCTGCCTGCATCACAAAACAAGCCTGCCTGCATCACATAAACAAGCCTGTCTGCATCACATATACAAGCCTGCCTGCATCACAAAACAAGCCTGCCTGCATCACATAAACAAGCCTGCCTGCATCACATAAACATGCCTGCCTGCATCACATAAACAAACAAGCCTGCCTACATCACAAAACAAGCCTGCCTGCATCACACAAACAAGCCAGCCTGCATCACAAAACAAGCCTGTCTGCATCAAATAAATAAGCCTACCTGCATCACATAAACAAACAAGCCTGCCTGCATCACATAAACAAGCCAGTCTGCATCACATAAACAAGCCTGCCTGCATCACAAAACAAGCCTGCCTGCATCACATAAACAAGCCTGCCTGCATCACATAAATATGCCTGCCTGCATCACATAAACAAACAAGCCTGCCTACATCACAAAACAAGCCTGCCTGCATCACACAAACAAGCCTGCCTGCATCACATAAACAAGCCTGCCTGCATTACATAAACATGCCTGCCTGCATCACATAAACAAGCCTGCATCAGATAAAAAAGCCTGCCTGCATCACATAAACAAGCCTGTCTGCATCACATAAACAAGCCTGCCTGCATCACAAAACAAGCCTGTCTGCATCACATAAACAAGCCTGCCTGCATCACATAAGAAAGCCTGTCTGCATCACATAAACAAGCCTGTCTGCATCACATAAAAAAGCCTGCCTGCATCACATAAACAAGCCTGTCTGCATCACATAAACAAGCCTGTCTGCATCACATAAACAAGCCTGCCTGCATCACAGAAACAAGCCTGTCTGCATCACATAAAAACGCCTGCCTGCATCACATAAACAAGCCTGTCTGCATCACATAAACAAGCCTGCCTGCATCACATAAACAAGCCTGTCTGCATCACATAAAAAAGCCTGCCTGCATCACATAAACAAGCCTGCCTGCATCACATAAACAAGCCTGCCTGCATCACATGAACAAACAAGCCTGCCTGCATCACATAAACAAGCCTGTCTGCATCACATAAACATGCCTGCCTGCATCCCAAGGGTTCGAAAGCTGCATCCACATCAAAACTGGTACACAATTTTCTATGTAAGGCCTACAGTGTCATAGAAATTTCTATTTTTTTGCTGCTAATACATCTTCTTATACATCCAAGCATCCTAATGGCACTGCCTGTTACATCTCTGCATTGTTTACTAACCATCAAATTACCTGAAATAATAATACTGTCCCTTTTTATGTCAGTAAAGTACCAATGGATCTCTAATTACCTTTGTGTTTTTTGTTCCCTGATGAACATCAAAAGTTACACCTATTATACATTTTTCTTCGTTCTCTTGCTATGTTTATTTGAAAAAGCAGGAATCTAAGCTAAGGAGCTGGCCCATATTTGGTTCGGCACCCTGGGTAGCGCTTGGTGATTGGTGGCTACATTTAGCCAGCAAGCGCTACCCAGGTACTGAACCAAAAATGGGCCAGCTCCTAAGCTTACTTTCTTGTTTTTTAATAAAGATACCAAGAGAACAAAGAAAAAATGTTAATAGGGGTCCCTTTAATGTATGTTTCAATTCTTTTATATAAGCTTCAAAAATTAACATTAGAATATTAAACTTCAGTGAGTGTGAATCAATATTCAAATGTAACAGCGAAATGTTACATTTTACATGCAATATTTGAATGTCAATATTCCGTATTCAAATGTTAACATTTGTTCCATGGAAACATGTAAATTGTAGGATGAATGTTAAGCAAAACTTTCATTTTACTGTTCAAATGTTAAAGAAAAAAAGACATCCCCCATACATTTTGAAGGCCATCATTAAGAATTTCAATAACTTGCTCTCATTTATGCTTCAAAGTTGACAGTTGTTATGGAAACTCCAACCAAGATGTGAGATATGAAATGCTTACACTGAAGATTGTTCTTCACAATCTCACATTTTGTTCCTGATTTGCATTTACCTTCATGACAAATGACAATGAAAAAATGTTAGATTGTTTTGGTTATAAGAAAACTAGGACTTTCTTGTAAGGTTTATTTTAATTTACACTGCCTTTTAGTTTCCCTTTGTATTATATACTTATGAGTGCAAGAGTGTCTACCTTAACTCATCCTTTTGATTCAGTAGAAATCCATTAACAGTGTTGTTGTAAATTGTGTGTTAGCTAGGTGTTTACTAAAGGAGCACTTATTAAAAAAATACACATTCCAATGAATTTCTCCCCAGCAATCTCATACAACTGTTCTAGAAATGCATTATATATATATATATATATATATATATATATATATATATATATATATATATATATATATATATATATATATATAGGTGTGTATGTATGTGTATATTTTACACACACACACACACACACACATATATATATATTTGTGTGTGGGTGTGTTTGTAAATATAAAAGTTTGTGTGAATGCTTGTTTTTGTATCTAGGTGTATATATATATATATATATATATATATATATATTTGTGTATATGTGTGTGCGTGTGTATATGCATGTGCATGATGTGTGGATATATATATATATATATATATATTTATATTTATAACTTTTTTATTTGTTCTCTTTTCAGAACTTACTATATAATTGTCACTAAATTTTGTAACCTAAATATATAGATCAGTTAAATAGATGCATGATGCATTTAAAAAAACCTAATGGGTTTTGATAAAGCATCTTAACAAAATAGGGGAATTCTCATGTTGCCGATTTTAGGTTCTGTGGCCACAGTCAAAGCCATGTGTTTAATGATACACTGCTACCTAAGGGTTAACAAGTGCCGCACATGTTCTATAATAATGTGAAATGTTAAATAGTACAAGACCAAAGTGAGAGCATGTTTAAGAATTAAAACTCAAAATGACCTTGAGTAAAATAAATACTAAAAGTATCTAAATAAATATAAATTAAAACAATGAATTTAATTAAACTTTATTTAAATAGACACATCTGTAAAGAAATGCTTTATTAGAACAGCTTATTAACAGTTCCAAGTGTTTAACTACTAAAGGTTTAAATACCTACATTTCACACCATCACCATTCTCTCATGTAGGTCTCACAAAAGTATCAGAATGGATCAACCATTCAGTGGCTACAGTGAAATCTGCTACAGCTACCAACTGACACATCCACCTATATTCTTTTAAGTTGGCTACGTATGAGTGTGCTGCATGTTCTAAATTTAGTGATATTAGTAACCACAAAGAGCATGAAGCCATTTGTCACATAATAAACTGATTTTTAATATCTTCCAAATAAACTCTCTATGATATACCCAGCCATAACATAGTTGTGTACCGCAACACTTCCAAGGCACTGAGTGGGTAAGTAATAACCAGAAAATTACTATACAATGGTTATTGTATTAAATAAATGAACAGTTAAATATAAAGATGAAGCTGCATTTAATGTTAGGTTTTTACTATTATCATTGTTGTTAAAACAGCAGGTGTGGGTTGCAAACTTGAGGGTTACCGTTAATAGCAAACTTGAGGGTTACCGTTAATAGCAAACTTGAGGGTTACCGTTAATAGGTCTTCACTGACTATTTGTACTTGATGTACAGGTTGTATAGGATAATAACTACTGCATCTGTTTTTTGGTCATTATATCATGCTAAAAACATTTATACACATGGAGTTTGAAGCCAATAAGAGAATATTATTTCAAGTCATAAAAGCGTTCTATAGGGTTGAAAAATACAACATTTACTTGGGTACATACATTCCATAGAATAAAGATCATTTGTCCAACATAGAAATAAAACAAAACAAAAAACAGTGTTTTCTAAATATAAAGGTCTTACACTTTTTTTAATCCCATGAGTTGATTGAGTCATAGCAATATAAAAGATGGATTTTTTTTCCGTTCTGTGTTTTGCTTGTTTGCAAGAAGAGGAGTCATTATTCCTACACATATATGTCATTTTTAAAGCACGACAACATCATGATACTACAGAGAAATTATTGTGGCTGGTGGAAGAATTATTTATTTCCATAAGCAAAGAAATCACCTTTACACATCACCCTGGGTATTTCAAGCTAAATGGAACATTTAAATCAATTTTGAAAATTACAACTATACGTCACACATCACTGAATATATAAAATGTTACCATAAGTCAAGCAAAAGAAATATCGTATTACGTTGCAAAGCAATATTCAATATTTTTGACAAACTGATTACAATGTCAAACTAATCAGAATGTATATGGTTATATAAGACTGCATTGATCATATGAGATCAAAGAACCAAGTCTTTCTCTGAGTCAATTAGTAATATTGAGATGGAACCTATTATAATACACATACAAGGTACATTCAAAGAGTAATTTAAATGTGTTCTGTAAACAGAGGTTTATGACAACTCATTGTTGGAGGTCCTTGGTTTATCCCATAAAAGGAACCACAGTTCTGATTAGTATTTGACACCATAACCAATAAAAAAAAAAATTGCATTTAGAGTCTTCAAAACACAAATATAGTGAGTCTTTCTATTGGAAGTCTTGACAGATACTTTTTGTAAGGGGTCAAAACTTCTAAATCAATGTAACTTTCAAAGTATATTTAATAAAACAAAAATACCTTGGGGGCATTCTTGCCAACCTAGACAATCTGATATCCACCTACATAATTCAGCTTTATGTCCTAAATGCTAGAGAAGGGAGAAGGCCTTCTATAAGTCTATTAGAAATTTGGAATATGGTAATAAATATTTGGCAAAAAATACTGGAGAACAAATTAATCCTTAATAAACAGCAATATTGGCAAGGTCATGTACCTATTATATTATATAGTTTAAATAAAATTAAACATATTTAACACATTTCAGAACTAGCTGTAGAAATCCTAGGTGATAGCGATAGTTTTCAAAACACCAGGGTTGGTGAACCTATGGTACACCTGTACAAGGTAGCAGTAATCAATTGTTTGCTGGCATTGCACACCATAAACAATGGATTTATAAGAAAAAAAACGTTCAAACTTATTTCATATCATTTTAAAATTTTTACTAGCTAAAATATCAACCCATAAACATGGATGAAACACCTCTTGACTTTCAGGTATAGCACAATTGTTTCCTTAAAAATAACCTATTTTACTATACTTAGTATGTAATGATGAAAATTCCTTTTAAAATAAAAACTATGGCAAATGAAAAGCGAGGTCTAAATTCTAGTTCAGTTGCAGAGCTTCCATCCATCCAGCATCTGCTAAGGATTGGTGCAGTTTGGGAGCCCCCTTCCATGTTTCTCTCTGGTCTACAAATGTCCTGGTTTCCAAAGTTAAACATGGAGCAGCCACATCCAAAACCATCACAAATCAGTCCAAGACAAGCTTAGCCCTGACCAATTAACATCAGTGACTCTGCTTACTGAACACCCACAGTCCCAGATAGCGTCAGGTATGCACTTGGTTTCCATTTTCAATGTTAGCTTATTTGCATATATGATTTAAAATACAAGATTTAACTGCTCCATTCAGTCAGCTTCCAGCAACTGATCCCTCATTTATTCTGTTACCTCAAAGTGTTCTGCTACACTTCTTATCTAGGCCAATCTGCTTTCACTGCATAATTCTGACCTTTTGCTGTAATTGTGGGGCTCCACTGCCAGAGAGTACAAAAGAAATGCCCCATATAAATAATTTACAGCAATAAAGGGACCTTTACTCCTAAATCTCTAAAAGGATATGCAATAATAAAATGCTCTGATAAGATAGAGAATGGTATCTGCATGTAACTTTTCATTTAAGCCCTTTAAAGAGTTAAAAACAAAACTACTTTTCTCTTCTGAGCCTGCTATGAAGAGGACAGTGCTTATATTTGGTGGCTAATGCTGATTTGCTCATCACCTGCACTTGAATATTACAGCATATTTTATTATTGCACTATTGCTTGCATATTACTGCAAAATGATTAAACACATAGATAAAGTCATCTTCAGAACAGCAATGCTCTACTAGCTGAGCACATTTGGTGAGCCAATGACAAGCAACAAATGTCTGTACACAAGAATTACCAGCTAGCTCTCAGTTGTGCATTACTGCTGCTGAGGATATGTGTATATGCTTTTCAACAAAGGATGCAAACAGAACAATGTATATCTGATAATAGAAGTGAATTTAAAAGTGTCTTTAAATGACATGCTTTATCTGACTCATGAAAGTTAAAAGGGACAGTCTACTCCAGAATGTTTATTGTTTAAAAATATAGATAATCCCTTTATTTACCATTCACTAGTTGCATATTTAACAAGCTAAATCACTTGAAACTGATGGAGTATAACTGTAAAAAGCTGACAGGAAAATATCAGCTGAGCATCTCTATGTAAAAAAGGAAGATAATTTATCTCACAATTTCCTCAGCTCATCAGAGTAAGTGCTGTGTAAAAAGTTATTTTTCAGTTACTGCCAGCTGCAGGTTAAAAAAAATAATAAACAGCAGCCAATCAGCATCAGCAGTGCTGAGGTCATGAACTCTTTTTACTGTGATCTCAGGAGATTTGACTTAACTCTCATGAGATTTCATAGTAAACTTCCTTAAACTGAATAGGGAAATAAGATGAGTGTGCACGAGGCTCACCCCCTTGCCTGACCCGGGACAGGAATACTGATTTGCTGCTTAAAGCCCTTTACAATGGGGTGTGAATCCTTAGGATATTTTGAGGTAAAATATCTATTTTTTTTACATAGAGATGCTCAGGTGATATTTTCTAGTCAGCTTTTTACAGCAATGCTGCAGCACTTCCAAGTGTTTCAACATTTGGGTATCATAACCCTTTAATATATGTTTTACCTCAGTAATTACATTGTATCTAAGCCTCTGCAAACTGCCCCTTTATTTCAGTTTTTGACTGAATTGCATTTTAGCCAATTAGTGCCTTATCATGTTACTCCACAGGCGTGAGCACAATGTTATCAATATGGCACACATTAACTAATGCCCTCTAGCTGTGAAAAACTGTAAAATGCATTCAGATAACAGACGTCCATCAAGGGCTTAGAAATAAGCATATGAGCCTCCTAGGTTTAGCTTTCAACTAAGAATACCAAGAGAAAACAGCAAATTTGATGATAAAAGTAAATTCAAAAATTACATTCCCTATCTAAATCATGAAAGTTTAATTTTGACTAGACTGTCCCTTTATTTTTTGCATTCCTATCCCTTTAATTGTTGTCTTTTGCAGTGATACATATATAGTTGAGTTTAGTCTTTGCTTTTATTGGCCTGATGTTATACAAAAATAAAGCAAGGCTTATACTACTTGATGCATCCGAAGAGAGGAGAAAGAAAGGAAGAGGATTATAGGAAGACAATCCATACATAAACATGAAAAGGTTTACCAGGGTTAGCCAACGCAAGATATTCTGTAGAAAAGTTAGCCATGGAAAAAAAATCTGTTTATAAGCAGCCTATGTACATGGATTATAGAAATAAAGCAATGTGCATCTGTTATAAAGGAGTTAAGCTGCACTGAAACCATTTCACTACACAAATGGGCTACATAGAAACACAGGCAAGTACAAATCCTAGCATTTTTACATTAGATTTTCATCTGAAGACAATGACAAAGAACCGCACACAGCTCAGCTGGTTAACCTCTTTCCTTCCTGCAATCCAGTGTGAATCTCAGATCTTTTCACCATATTTTATTTTAACCCTTGACTGGAAAAGAAGACAGCAACACACTGGAATTAAATGCTTTGTGGTTCTCTCTGGAAAATGTAGGCTCAGAAAGATATGTGAAAGATATTAATGTAATTTTTCGATCACTGATTGAAAATATCTACAAATGCCAGAAGTGTTTATATATATATATATATATATATATATATATATATATATATATATATATATATATATATAAATAATTAATAAAACTAAAAGTCTTATATAAGTAACAATATGTAAAATAAAAGAAGAACCCAATCCAGATATATTTAGATATAATAGAATGCATTATTCTAAGCAGCCAACATGAGGCTATGATATTATAATATATACATAACATATACAGTATGTCTTATCATAATATACCCTGTTATGGCCAATCATAATGTCACAATATATCACTTTCAATAAGAAATATATCTGAAAACTTGCAATTTTTTGGTCTCAAAGTATCTGATCTGATTAACATCTGTTGTGTAATTAACATTATTATTTTTATTTTTATAGTTTAAAGCAGCAAATTCCATAGCGCTGTGTTTTATACCTAAAAATGTATCCATTAAGGGTCAGTAGATGAAAGTACGATAATGGTGATATAATTATTTTAATAGCAGGAAAAAAAGAAATAACTAAAAAAAAAATGCATCAAAACCAGAAAAATGCAAGCAAAATATTAATCTGTAACCCCTAGTAAAGGATAAATGTAAAATAAGACTTAAAATAAGGCTAATTGAAAGTTGAGAGACTGAGATTGCATAGATACTTTGTGTGTGTATATATATATATATATATATATATAAAATTTATTTTTAATTATTATTTATTAAGATTTTTTTCCCTTTTTTCGCCCAAGAAGAAAAATGCATTTAAATATATTTGTATTCATATCCAACTTCAAGGATTAAAAATAATATGTAAAAAAAATTCACCCAATCACAAAAGGATATATTTAATTCTACTCTTTATATATATATATAAATAAATATTTTTGATTCACATTTGTGTTTTCTTTTAAGGTTAGGAAATCTTCAGTATTTTAAAATGTATTTATATTATATAATAAAAAAATAAACCTTTTAAAAACGAGTCACAGAAAATTGCCAGATTTTCTTTAGCATCACTATTCTGCTGAATGTTCCTATATATAACCTTGTTAGCAAATACATTTTAATATTGCACATAGAGCAGGTTTAACTGAAAATAAAAGCAACAAGATATTGTAAGACATAAACCAAACCATGGCTAACATACCATGCTGCAAAATAAATGTCTGTTTTATGGTAAAACAATATCCAAGAAGACATAACTGAGTGCAATAACGTGCAGTATGATACAGCAAAAATATTCCAGCTAAGTGACTGAGAAATTTTTCTTTCACTGGTATAAAAAAATACATCATAATCCCTGATAGCAAAACCATCAAGACTTTGCTTGTCTGAAAAAAAGAGTGTACATTTCAACTCTGCTATTGATTAGTAAATGTCAAACGTTAAAATATATTTTTGCACTGTCCTGATTTCTATAAATGCATGAGCGCGAAACAAATGAAAAAAATAAATCTCTTTAAAGAGAAAAAAAAGGAAATATATTTAACCAAATCATTGCCATAAAAGTGCTCGCACTCCCAACATTAATTATTGATAATGCAATTAAATCATTACTTACAATTTATGGTTTTACTATTACAGATTGAGAGTTCAGCCAGTTGTAATGTAGTTTCTGCTCGTACTGGTCAACCACAATATTGATGAGATTAATAATGAATATCTATACTATGACCTTTGATTACAGAGTTAGAACTCTATATATTTTTGTCAGGTTTTTTAAAGAGGTATTGAAAAGCTTATTACTGCACTTGGTTATATTTTGTCTACTTTGAAGAAAACTGGTCCTGTAAGATATTAATTTATCCTTAATAAAATATTGTTTCAGATTGAGTAACTGATTACTTAAATAATTGACTAATACTATTTCACAATATGAATGAAATTGAACAAACTCCACAAACATACAACATAAAAAGCCCTTAAAATAAATAACATTTTTTTAAAAAAGAAAAAAAGCTGAAAACATTTTTCGACTTTGTCTTCATTTTCCAAAATCTAATCGGTATTGGCAGCCAAAATGTTTCATGTCTCTTTTTTTAAATCTTAAAAAATGTTGAGCAAGTGTGTTCATAAACTATTATTCTATCATCAACAATGTGATAAGTGACATTAGATATCCTCAATGTCCATGTATTTATACCGGCTTAAGCAAAAATCAATATTTCAGCATTCCTTTTTCCTAACCTCCACTTCAAAAATCTTCCATACCTAAATCTTTGGAACACAAAGATCATTCTGAATGGCAGGAAGAAGGGAATACATAGAAATAAATTGTGATATACCTTGTGAGATGCAGCCTATGGTAGGTGAACGGTAATGCAGCATTGAACGGGTACATGTCTGCAACAGTTACTGCACTATACATTTTTCTGATATATTTGCAAATATGTTTAGATTTTTTGATGTATTATAGACATATGAAGAATTAATCTTAACAAGAATCCAAAAAGACAGTAACTTCAATATATACATAAAAAATAAACGTTACAAAGACCTTTTACCAATGTCTAGAATAGATATACTCCTGATGACCTTGAAAAAGTTCATATTTTGTAGTCTAAATTTTGTCAGAATCAATCAGTGTATAGCTTTAAATGCCACAAGTATGCTTGTATTTAAAATATATTTCATATTCTTGAATTGACTGGTAAGAAACTTAAATCTGCAACATTGTTTTTAAAGTTCAATCTTCCATCATGAAGTCTTTAAAAATTAGACTTATTTAAAATGTATGACCAATGAAAAGCAAGCACGTCATTATTTATAGGCCTTATTTATTAATTATCATCAATTTAACTTAATGACTTTTAAATTCTTCAACCTAATGTAATAATTATTTTTGGTCCCCAAATCTGTTACAACGTACAAATCATGCAACTACCTTGAATAATCGGTTATGGAAGATAAAAACTACTATTAATTCTCTACTTTTCTTTAGTTTTTTTTTTCTAGTTATTTAGTATAGCACAATTGTATTTGAATAAAATACTTATCTGAAACATTTGCACCAAGAGGACCTCAGAGTGTGTTTGTGAAAGGAATTAGTTAAATTAATTTCCATCAAGGGTCAAGATGAAGATATTAATACTTTTCTACACCTGCAACACATTTTCTAAACTTGTATGATAGGTTTTCATTAACAAAATGTCCCCATTTACTTCTGAAGCTTTTACCTAAAAAAACAGATTATAAGTAAACCACACCATAAAAGATATAGCCATATATATCAAATTGCCAAACTGGATGAGTAATTATCACCATGTAAGAAAAAAAGTTAAATAAAAAAGGCTTAAATAAATATAAAAAAAGAGATCTTCAAAAGGTTGAAAAGTCTAAGAAATATCTTGCCATTAAGATTAGAAAGTATAGTACAGAAATTTAACACTATATGTGAACTGAAGTGTATACATGAGTTATTAGGAAAATATGCCGTACCAGGCAACAAATCAGGGATAATTTGATTAAAGGCAGAACATAAGTGCAAAATTCAGTGAAATATTGTGCAAAATTCAGAGAAATGTTCAATCCATTTATATCAAAAACCTTATGCACCATGGAGTTTTGGAGATTAAGGGTGTATATATGAAAAGCATTGTTTTTAATGACCTTTTGGATGTCATATTTGTGAGCATGTGATATTGAACTAGTATTTACAAAGGTGACAATTAATTAAAGGTTTTGTAGTCCAATTAAATAACATTGTGGTCAGTGTATTTCGCTGCTCAAGCCAATTTATTCCTGTCACTGTCAATTAAGACCTTGTACGAGTCAAGCCTATTATCAATTCTTTTTCTTACCTTGATCAATATTTTTGGATGCACCTTTCTCACAAAGTTACCGAACAGCATTTGCTCTTCGGCATTTATTTGTTCATTGCAATAAAAACAACAGATTGGTTAAGCAGATTTGATATGTGCTCATGGTATTCAAGCAACAGGAAATGTACCACTAGTAATACTGCAAAAATCATTGAATAATACTGTACTTGGCAATGAAGTCAGTGAAAAATTATAAATATATTTTGAGTTTAATTAAAATACCTATTTAAGTGTGTACTTTGTCACCAAGGGTGACAATAAAAAGTGTGGCACTGTGCGTAATAATTTAGGTAATACAAGATGTTATATTATCCAAAAGGTATAAATCACCACATAGTATGCCTGCAGATGCCCCAACAATAACACAATTATAAATAATTTACTAATTAAATAGGTAAGTTTTATGACAGTCATTTTAGCAATGCAAGCTGTTCAATTGCAATTATGGTATAGTACACAACAAGCTATATAAAAATAAAGTGTACAACTTAGCAAATGCATTATTATTCCCGTTGCCAAGAGCATTTGGCCAAATTTTCTCTATTTGTTTGTATCGCAGCTAGTTTATCTAGTTTCATTGGATTTTAATTTGGATAGATGTAGAACAATTTTAAAAAGAAATACACATTGATTGATTTACTATTACATTAACCAATTGGAAGCAACAGATAGTTGAAATGTATTAGTATATAATGTGTATATAATATATATAACAATTGTGTTAATTAACTCTATGGCACCTAAAGGCTATAGAAATCATTGTTTTGAACATAGTTATTTTTGCTTTGCCAAATCTTACAGACCTACAACCAGTTAATGTTTATGAGTGTAAATGTTATGTATCAATGATGAATTAAGTTTATCAATAAATTCATTTGATGACAGACTCCTTATTTAATCCGCTGCCTTTAAAAGACTTGCAAACAATTGGATTTTGGGTAGTAAAATAGTAGAATAACCTGTCTAGTTCTTAGTAAATAAGTCATTTAGCTAGAAGTCACACATGCATAATCAACGTGCTTAAATTGATAGTATAATAAATTTGCAGCAAATGCCCACAGGAAACTGTGATTTTAATACATTGCAGGCCCTAGTTAGAAGCATGCATCAGCAATAACGGCTGCCTCGGCCTATTGTTAAGGTCCTATATTTAGATTACTATAATTGAAAATTATTATACTAAATACCACTTTAAATTACCTTTTGAATATCTTTAAAGATAATGCATTATGATATAGCTACCCAGAGAGCAGTAACATTTATGTCTCTCAATAGTCCGTTTTCAAGCACAGCAGGCTATTTGGGAAGTAAGAAGCTATGAATGAATTGCCCAGGAGTTCAGCTGTGATTAGCTAGAGGTATCTGTGGTGGGTCATTGTCTATTTATCACGGAGGAATTGCAAACTAACCACAGAAGGCTTAACCAAAGACTTATTGGTAAACTGAATAATGTTCTAACAATATCCATGCATTAGGCATGTGTCATTACAGACTTATGTTTGAAAAATAACATCTTAAAGGGACAGTAAACCTCAAAAGTGTCTTCCATGATTTGCACAGAACATACAATTTTAAACAACTTTCCAATTTACTTCCATTATCAAATTTGCTTTATTCTCTTGTTATTCTTTGTGAAGGAACAGCATTGCACTACTGGCAGCTATATGAATACATCTCTTGTCAGCCAATCACAAGAGACAAATGTGTGCAGACACCAATCAGCAACTAGCTCCCACTAGTGTAGGATATGTGCATAATCTTTTTTCAACAAAGGATACAATGAGTACAAAGCACATGACCTGCTCTATCTGACTCATGCAAGTGTAATTTTGACTTTGCTATCCCTTTAATAAGTGTAAACATTTAAAACAAATGGCATCAGTATCTTATATTATTATTATTTGTTTATATTATTTATTATTATTTTCTAGTATCTCAAGATATAAAAAAAATATTTCTATTAGTGTCTTACAATAGAATCTACTTTGTTTGGCCCCTTCAAACCGTGGTCGTCCTTTGCTAAGAGAAAATTAAATTCTGTAGTGTGTGCCCTATGCACAAATAGCAGGAAAAAGAAGGTAAAACTCAGTGAATACATTAGGGATTTCTATAGTGTGGGTTAATCCCTCTGTAGCCATAGACAATAAATAAACTCACTAAACTCTTTAATACACTCAGTGAAGATTGACAGGTCTGAAACACGTGCTCATTTCATGGTGCCCATAGATATTATCAGCTAATTAACCCCTTCACTGGGCCTCTCTGCCGCGATCTCGCTAAAAGTAGCGAGCTCGCGCTATTTCTGCATGTCCCACGCGTGGGCAGTGCAGAAATAGACTGGCAAAGGTACCGATGCAGAGAGGGTCACTATGTGTCCCTCTCTGCATCGGGCAGCGGTGGTGCCTTTAGTTGGTGGCGTGGGAGGGAGGGGGGTGGGCGGCCCAACGCTTGAGGGGGCAGGAGGGGGCTGGGCCGCGGCTGAAAAAAATGTTCAGAGACCAGAGCGGATGGGAGGGGGGAGGAGGGAGAGTTTATCCGAGTATATATAGTCTATATTCTATCATATATATTATTTTATTTATATATATATATGTGTGTATGCCTTTGTGTGTGTGTATATATATATATATATATATATATATATATATATATATATATATATATATATATATATATATGTGTGTGTGTGTGTGTGTGTATGCCTTTGTGTGTGTATATATATATATATATGTGTGTTTGTGTGTGTGTGTGTGTATGCCTTTGTGTGTGTATATATATATATATGTGTGTTTGTGTGTGTGTGTGTGTGTGTGTGTGTATGCCTTTGTGTGTGTATATATATATATATATATATATATACACATATATATTCTTGTGTGTGTATATATATATATATGTGTGTATGCCTTTGTTTGTGTATATATATATATATATATACACATATATATTCTTGTGTGTGTATATATATATATATGTGTGTATGCCTTTGTGTGTGTATATATATATATATATATATATATATATATATATATATACACATATATATTCTTGTGTGTGTATATATATATATATGTGTGTATGCCTTTGTTTGTGTGTATATATATATATATATATATATATATATATATGTGTGTGTGTGTGTGTGTGTGTGTGTGTGTATGCCTTTGTGTGTGTGTGTGTGTGTATATATATATATATATATATATATATATATGTATATATATATATAAATATATATATATATACACATACATATATATATATATATACATACATACATACATACATACACACACACACACACACACAATGTCGCCTGGGCTCTGCACACACTATAATAACTGTAAATTGCCCGGGGTGCATACAAAGAATACACATGTGAAGGAATAATGGACACAAGTATTTAATAATACCACATTAGGTGATGTTTCGGGGTAACTAGCCCCATCCTCAGACGTAAGGGGCTAGTACACACACACACACACATACAAGCCAGGAAGTGTTTTGTGTTATATGCGCACTCACATTCACACACGCTCATCTACTTAGGTAAAAAGAAAAGCTTTTTATAACAACTTTCCACCCATGCCTTATAAAACCATTAAGTAGATATTTCTTCTAACTGTATGTTACTGGTCAAAGAAGGACTGGAAGCCAAACACAAAACTCATTCCTCACAGCCTTGTCATGCTTAGACCTTACAACAATTAATCACTAGGGGCAAGCAAGTCATTTTTTTCTACTTGCCAAAGGCACATTTTTATCAGGATTAGCTAATAAATCAGATCCGCCCCAGTATGAGTAATATTAGTTTGAACTGTTCTCAATCTAAGAGAAACCTGTATATAGATAGAGGCTAAATTCCAATCATAGCATTGTCTTTCCTCTTCGCTTTGCTTAAAAAGAGTTCTCCTTTTGCACCATACTGCACAATACTGTACCATGATTAGCTTTTAAGAGATTTCTGATATATATTTTTTATCTTAAGTCATTTGGGTTTACAGTACAAGTACAGATGACATAGTTTGTGAAATACATTCTTTTTCTCTCATTTAAGTATGTGGAATTGCTTGAACAGTTTTCCAGCTACAGAAGTAAAGTAGTATTTAGAGCATAAATCATGTTTTTGGAGTGAAGGCACAATGAGTATTGTTATATACTATTTCATTTTTACATTATTTGTATTTGATGTATCCCATAGTACGGCCCAATGACTATGCAAACAACTATACATTTAATTAATAATATATGGAATCTAAGGCACTGTATCATGCCCTGATGTATATGACTCGCTTGTTGTGCTACTTTTTTATGGAAGCTCTTGCCATTGCAGCTAGGAGACTGTAAAACTCAGTCTGCTAAAGCCCAGATACAAGGGTGTGTAACAGTGTACTATTTTTTTTTTTTCTGATTTCAACTTCAAGAAGCAAAATCTAAATTTTCTAAACAAAACCCAAACTATCTATCCATACATACAATTAATCCTTCACACTGTTGACTCTTAACATACTGCAATAGTTGAGCTGTTTGTGTCTTTTTAATATACTAAAAGTAAGAATAAGAAAAATTGTATTATTTATTAGTAATAATAAATAAAACATTTTTTAAAAAACTATAATTTAGTCAGTTGCAGCAGCTCATACAGGAACAAGACAGAGGTAGGCAGCTTTTACTGCTGTTCTCTTCTCCATTTATGGTCTACACTTTTCCTTCGCTCAATTTATTTATTTATTTCCATATATTCTACCTTAATGCCAGCTTCACATTATTGGTTTAACTGCATGGCAAGACCTATACAGTGGTATATGCTGATCGTGTTGTAGCTTTAATAAAACCCACTATTGATTTTCAGCACATGAACAGCATACTACTTCTTTACAGTTCTTTCTCTCTACCTCCTAGAAAGCTTGTATTCATTAGAACCCACATCGCCCCTTTTTTTCTATATATTTTTTTCGGATGCAGTCTACACCCAGTTGTTATTTTAGTGTCTTTTAGTGGGTGATTATTACATAGGCATTTGATTTATCTTTTGGCTGCCAGATGTGCTTTCAGAAAGTTAAATACACACAAACTAGCAGCATTTCAGCACCAGCACAGTGAACAGTTCCTCTTCCCATTTTATCCACTCACATATACCACAGATATCTAATATGAAAAAAACAAACTTACTACGTTTTAAGTGACCCGGCCCAAAAGCACTATTCTTTCTTTTTTGTCTCTCTTTATGCATGTATGTACACATTTACGATCAAGCTAGACAATACAAGTCTAGTGTGATTTTAAGTGCCCACTTAGTGAACAGCTACTCAGTCATCCTGTTTTTTCTACTGCCCAACATTTCATTTTAAGTAAAATACAAAAAAGTTTTTTTTTTTTGTTTTTTTTTTATTTAATTAAAAAGGCACTGATATTAGCACCAGCCCAACCAACCTGGGCAATGCACTCCAATACCAGTGTATACGCTATTTTGTTCACACATGTCAGTTTCATTTTTCTCCTTCATTTCTAGCACTGCTGTCACAAACTTGAGCTCTCCAATTAAGAGACAGTCTAATATAACAGATGTTATCCTTCCTGCATTTCCTAATATAAGCCTTTTTTTCTCCTTTCCATATGTGCTACCAAAAACTTGAGAAAATGTAAGACGGTTCAGCACCATCCTTGTGGACAGTGCTCTCTTCCTCTAACCCATCTCCTTTTAAGCCCACATAAGACTATTTCCTTCTCTCTTTCATACCAAGCCTTGCTGTTACAAACTTGAACACCCCCAATTGAGCATCCTCCTTGTTTCTTGCCTACCAATACATCTCAGCTTAATTCTCTCCTTCCTAGATATTAAGTCAAAAACTTGACTCTCTCAATTTCATTACCAGTCTATGGAACATATTCTATTCTACCTGGTATTCATTGCAATCTCATCTCACTCTTTTCTCTCATTCCCAGATGTGCAGCCACAAACTTATGAAGATTTAAGACCCGGTTCAGCACCAGATGTTTGGACAGCTCCTTCAGCCTTATCTCCTACCTTACTGCCCCCTCTAGCATAGGCTCCCTGTTCTAACACACATCCCTCCACAGAGGTGCAATTGCAAAGTTAAAGAAATTGGAGCTGACCTTTATGCATGCCAGTGAACCTGTCCTTCAGCACTGTCAGCTCGTAGATCTTGCCGAACTCCTCAAAGAGAGGTTTCAGGTCCTTCTCGTCTAGATTGCGGGGGATTTGCCCAATAAAGAGCTTGATGGCATCGTGATCCTTCATGGGGATTGTGGAAGTGCTCCCAGGACTGTGGTTTAATCCGTTCATGTGCCCGTTGGTGTTAGGGTTGCTGTGATTGCTATTGAGGCTGCTATTGTCTGGCTGTCCGTTAGCTAACGTTGCCATCTTTATATACATAGATGATCCTCTTGCCTTTTCTTTCACTAGCACAGTGTTTCTCCACCTCGTTCTCTCTCTCGCACACATACACACACTCTCTCTCCCCCTCTCTCTCCCTGGTCTGATCTGATTTTATTATTATACATTGAACAGACAGGATCTGGGTCCTTTCCGTTTAAACAGGCTGGGCCAGTTCAAGTCTCAAGTAGACTAGGGGGGTGGGTGTGGGGTTTGTCTCTGCTTTCTCTATCCACACATCTTTCTGTGCCTGAAAGCCCAGAGGAGGCTTATTGGTATCTTCCACCCAACCCCTATCTATAAATATAAACAGGAATGTGGTATCAGACTGTGTTTCCCTATAAAATACTGTATCTCTCTTTTATGAGCCAGCATCCAGCTATTTGTTTCTGCCTTTCTCTAGTAAAGGTGGAATAGCAACTTTTCAGGTTATCTGATGAGCATTTTGAAGTAAACTGAATTAACAATTAAACCTGGAAAGCACCAACAGTCCTATTCCACCTTAATAGAATATGGGATGATGAGGCTGTTAGTGAGCTGGGGAGGAGCCGAGTGCTAGTTCATCAGAGAAGGATACAAGATTTTCTGGGATACACAATCTAACACCACAGTGTGGCTGGCTCTTGCAAACCAGTCAATCTCCATTTTACTAAGAGAGCAAGTGCTATTTACAGGACATTCTTCTCTTTTTCTTCATGATTTCTTACTGTTCCTTTTGGGACCTAGTGATTATTTTCCCTTACAGATTTTTTTCCATTTACGTTTGCACAGCTACCCAGGATTATGCTTCATTATTGTTGGTACTGTCTATCTGCTCACTGCTCACCCGTCTGAGAACAACAGCACATCGCAAAGCTTCTCAGCCAAGTGCTGGAAAGGACTCTTATAAAATACATTAGTAAGATGCATCACCTTAATGGCTTTTTTTCTATAAATTGTCCTATATTGTGTGTGTCTGTCTGTATTTGTTTGTTGTGGCTTTTGGTGTAAGATTATTCTCTCTGTCTTTTTATTACATTATTTTACATAGGTTCAAGTACACAGTTATACACACAAGCATACATAGATATACACACACACACAAGCATAGATAGATATACACACATACACAAGCATACATAGATATACACACACACAAGCATACATAGATATATACACACACACTAGCATACATAGATATACACACACACAAGCATACATAGATATATACACACACACACACACAAGCATACATAGATATACACACACACACACAAGCATACATAGATATACACACACACAAGCATACATAGATATACACACACACAAGCATACATAGAGATATATATATATATACACACACACTAGCATACATAGATATACACACACACACAAGCATACATAGATATACACACACACAAGCATACATAGATATACACACACAAGCATACATAGATATACACACACACACAAGCATACATAGATATACACACACACAAGCATACATAGATATACACACACAAGCATACATAGATATACACACACACACAAGCATACATAGATATACACACACACAAGCATACATAGATATGCACACACACACAAGCATACATAGATATACACACACAAGCATACATAGATATACACAAGCATACATAGATATACACACACACACAAGCATACATAGATATACACACACACAAGCATACATAGATATACACAAGCATACATAGATATACACACACACAAGCATACATAGATATACACACACACACAAGCATACATAGATACACACACACACACAAGCATACATAGATATACACACACACAAGCATACATAGATATATATATATATATATATATATACACACACACTAGCATACATAGATATACACACACACAAGCATACATAGATATACACACACACAAGCATACATAGATATACACACACACACAAGCATACATAGATATACACACACACACACACACACACACAAGCATACATAGATATACACACACACACAAGCATACATAGATATACACACACACACACAAGCATACATAGATATATACACACACAAGCATACATAGATATACACACACACAAGCATACATAGATATACACACACACACACAAGCATACATAGATATACACACACACGCATACATAGATATATACACACACAAGCATACATAGATATACACACACACGCATACATAGATATACACACACACACACAAGCATACATAGATATACACACACACAAGCATACATAGATACACACACACACACAAGCATACATAGATATACACACACACAAGCATACATAGATATATACACACACAAGCATACATAGATATACACACACACAAGCATACATAGATATACACACACACGCATACATAGATATATACACACACAAGCATACATAGATATACACACACACAAGCATACATAGAGATACACACACACACACACACACACAAGCATACATAGATATACACACACACGCATACATAGATACACACACACACAAGCATACATAGATATACACACACACAAGCATACATATATATATACACACACACAAGCATACATAGATATACACACAAGCATACATAGATATACACACACACACACAAGCATACATAGATATACACACACACACACAAGCATACATAAATATACACACACACAAGCATACATAGATACACACAAGCAAGCATGCATAGATATATACACACACAAGCATACATAGATATACACACACACACAAGCATACATAGATATACACACACACACAAGCATACATAGATATACACACACACAAGCATACATAGATATATACACACACTACAGATATACGTAACAAATAAAAAATAATTATATGTTGCTACTTTGTGTGTATTTTGTCTTACAGTGTTTTCTAAGAGTCAGATTGGCTAAAAATGGTATATAAGACCCTGAAATTGGACATAAATGTCACATGCAGAATTACAGTACAACTTTAGTTACTTTTGCAGTTTAATTCCTTGCAAATAGTATACTTTAGGTTATTAGAATGATTTCATACTAGTGGATAATCCACATCATAGACAAATATACTTCTAAGGGGAATGCAACTATCTGACTTAAATGCAAAGAATGCCCCCTAGGTGCAGACCCTTATTATTTGCACATAGTAGACATAATGTTCAGCAAATTCTAGCTTGAATGAAGAATAATTATTTTCTTCATATTAAAGAGTATTTCCTTAGAAATAGAAGGAGACAGCAATGCAAGTGTGTGGTAATAAAAGTGAGTTTAACAGTTGCAAGAATACAATAAACTGCTTAGAATATGTTAATTGTACTAGATTTTTTTTAAACCTCTGTCTTTCTCTATCTACCTATTCATCTCTATCTGTTATGTGTCTATCTATCTATCTATCTATCTATCTATCTATCTATCTCTATCATACATAGGTTTAGCAAGTCACATTACTTCAATTTAAACACTGAAAGAACAATGTGTTTTTTAAATATATTTATTTCAAAAGCTACAGTAATAAAATATAACAATATTTAATACTGTAGTACTAAGCATAATTGTACAGTATTTATTAAATATTTTGTCCATCTAAAATATGTATTAGAGATCATATCATCATATATCCACACGATATCTGGCTAACATTTCATACAGTCATTCTTGCTAGAGGAATGATAATGGATTTCTAGGGAATGAAAAAACTTTGAAAAATATAAAAGGTAGAGGGATACTAATATAAGCAAAATAATTAAAAAAAAAAAACTACAGAAAGTACTTATGACCTTACAGACTTGGAAAGAGAAGTTATAGGGTACTAAAATGGGAAATAACTATTAATATTTAGTACAATTCAGCAGGAAATCTAAGACTAACAGTGAAAGGTAAAAGTAATAGAATTTAGAAGTGTAATATGGATTATTAAATACGACTTCACGTAAATTGTAGTAGATGCTTAGAACAGTCTTACAGCAATGTGCTAGGGACAAATACAGTAACAAAATTCCAAAAAATAGCTGTGAGGTCATTTGATCGTCCTATGGATTTATTAAAATTGCAGATTAATGCAATACACATTTATGTTATAGCACAAATGCTTACTGGTTTAACGTTCACTACTTGGATAAACACATAGTTAAGATAGCAAACCATGTATGCTTTGGAGTTGGTCCTGAGCATTGCATGATCAGGGATTGGTGACTTTGTGTGAATGTCTTGCCGGATTGGCTCACCTGCTGTATCTTGTTTTAAACACATAGTTACAAGAGAACATGCGCATTAATAATAATAGGACAATTTAATATTACAATAGTAGTATGTCCCTTTAAGTTGACACTTTTATAGATGAGATAAGAGTAAGTTAGATGAACCCTCTGGTTTTATGTTGATGATTCTGTGCAGCTGCTGACTCATGTGGCCTATACACATAAAATTACAAGTTTCATATAGAGTTAGACATTTGAATTTTCAAGCAATGTGCATTGTCATAGTTGACCCATGGAACATTATCTTTCTATCTGAAAACATTTTTTTTTGTACACTTAGTGATCTTAAAGGGACACAACCCAATTTTTTTCTTTCGTGATTCAGATAGAGCATGACATTTTAAGCAACTTTCTAATTTACTCCTATTATCAAATTTTCTTCATTCTCTTGGTATCCTTATTTGAAATGCAAGAATGTAAGTTTAGATGCCAGCCCATTTTTGGTGAACAACCTGGGTTGTTCTTTCTGATTGGTGGGTTGTTCTTTCTGATTGGTGGATAAATGGAAAAAGTGCTGTCCAGAGTACTGTACCAAAAAAAGGTTAGATGCCGTCTTTTTAAAATAAAGATAGCAAGAGAACAAAGAAAAATTGATAATAGGAGTAAATTAGAAAGTTGCTTAAAATTGCATGCTCTATTTAAATCTCAAAAGAATTTTTTTTGGGGTTCAGTGTCCCTTTAAATGACTTCAATTGCCATTTGAAATGGGAAGAAAGCAAAACGTTTTTATTTGACCTTTTTATACATAATGTTAAAACTTAAATATACTTGTATATATAATCTATCTAGTTTACAAAGAACAAAATTACAGTACAGAAAAAATAACATTCAGGCAATGTAAATTATACACAAAAAAATATAAAAGAGGAGGAGAGATCTTTCCAAGAGGAATTAATATTGACTGTGGAAGGCTATGAGGTAGAAATGTAAATTATTTTCTTCCATGTGATTCAATCCCTTGACTGCTAGAGAGGGCGTCAATGCATTGCGTAACAATGTGTTAAAGCTCTCGCTGACAGCCAGTTAGATTTTTTTTTTGGTCTTTGTCTTTGTACATGAAATAGTAAATAAACTAATACAAATAAACTTTCTTTTTGTCTTCCAGGGAAGTATAAAATGTAAACTTGGATTAATTTTGTAAAATAAAATTAAATAGACATTTTCAAGCATTCTACATGTTGAGCAGTGAAGCAATGAATCTTTAGTCTTTGG
This sequence comes from Bombina bombina, assembly GCF_027579735.1. Classification (NCBI taxonomy): domain Eukaryota; kingdom Metazoa; phylum Chordata; class Amphibia; order Anura; family Bombinatoridae; genus Bombina; species Bombina bombina. The sequence continues at coordinate 44,999,653 of NC_069500.1, forward strand.
CAGTTATAAATAATATTCGGCAATATTTCTGTTCTTTTTTTATATGTAGTCAGTAAAATTGAATTTGTTAGTGATGTATGACAAGCCATATTCCTCCAATTTCCTTTGATCCTACTTAATGTTAAGGATAATATGTACTTAACCCAACAACCCTCAGAGACATTTTGCTTAAAGAAAGCAAAGATGATCTATTGGTAAAGGCTTGGCCTGACAAAAGGTTTAGAAATGTCATATGAGTCAAAAATGACGATAGACTAAAATCCTACAGGGGCTGTGCAGTGCTTCAGGGGATGTAAAGCTGATGAGATTTGGAAGTGAAGAGCTGTGTATATAGATCAGTTTATTTGTCCTCAACAATGACTAACCCAAAAACATATGTGAGATTTATTTTAAATGAAACAAATATATGATCCTAAGTCATAGATATACAGTGCAAAATTAAACAAAAAAATAAGATGATCTAATAGTCATATTAGCCATTATAGCTGTATCCTTGACTTTCTTTGAAATCATTTGGGTTAATCATAATTTGGAAATGATTCCATCTTTTATTTACAGCATTCACAATATAAACATTTACTTTACTATTTTTTTAACATAATGTAACTATCATATTGGATTATTTATAATAACATAAAATAGATAGGTGTATTCTGAAACATTACAATTAACTTGGTGAAGTCTACACACATTTTTAACAAAGTTATTTATGAACCCCTCTGAAAAAAAATATGTATATAATAATATGGTAAAATAGAAAATGTCTGAGATATCCACAATAGGTTTATGTAGAAAATATCAAATTATTTGTAGTTGTAATTATTGAGTGAATTTTGGTGAATGGGCTATTTTTTTTTCTATTTCTTTATATCATTTTATCAATTGACAAAGCTCATCATTCATTCTTTCTACCAAGATACCCATTAACACTTTATAAGTCAGAGTTAACTCCAATGTATTTCTATCCTCTTTGGAAACCACAGGTTTCTAATCTATAGAATTTTATTGCAATTCTGTGAAAAGTTTTTCAATTGGAGTTTTCTTAATCTGACACTTAAATAATTATGAACATTACAATAATAATTATTACTGCAATTGTGTAATGAAATTAAAAGCACAAAAGTTCGTTTAGTGTATACTAAAAACTGTATTCATTTTATGACAGCAACTATTTCAGGGACTGAAAGACAAACACGGAGTATAATCTACCTATAAAAAACGTACAAAGTAATTTCTATTTTTTTATATAAATCTTTGATGTAATTGGTTCTTTGTTCGGAAATTTATGTTATTTCCTTTGTGGAACCAACTGCTAAGGTTTTTTTTGCTTTAGATCATACTTTTGAAATTTATGTGACACCTCTGATTTATTTTTGATATGCCCGTGACACCCTGGGACTAGCGTTGCATAATACAGAGACATACAAATAACAATACTGAGGCCTACAAAATATATATGTAGGTCATATTACACATTGTAATCATGATTAAGAATTTATGCTCACTGAATAATGCTATAAGCAGTTTGGTATATTTTCATCCACAGTCCTAATTCTGTGTGTGTTTTTGTGTGTTCCTGGTTGACAATCATTGCTTTAGATTTTTAAGTGACTTATTCAATGAATCAAGGTTATGTAGAAGACCACAAACATACACACATGCTCACACAAAACTGACACACGCCCAGTAAAAGAGATATCAATTCTAAAGTAAAATATAAAGACGTAAACAAGATGATAAATGTTGAAAATCAGCTAAATATTACTTTTTTTTTTTAATTGGAGTTGCGTTCCTGTACTATTGAGTAGATATTTTTTTATGTTCTGTGTGTTATTTATTTAGTGAGTAAACACTGTCTATTAACGCCTATGTTTTAGTGAAATAGTAAATAGAATAACATATGTCTCACATAGAATTTCATTATAAACACTAAAAAGTCTAACATATTTTTTTTATAATTGTGATTTGCAAGAACAAATAATCACATACATAGCTATTCTTCCTTCTAAGTTTAGTTTACTACAGTAACACATTATTTATTCTGTTATTGTATATTATATATTGTATTGCTTAGCAACATGTTGAAGCATCTAGCAGACAGAGAGTTAATATCAGGTCTTTGGAGATCTCTGCTAATTGTTGGTCTAATGCAGCTAATGGGTTAAAACTCTTTACATATTAATTCTACAAAACAATATATTGACACATTTTAATACTTCTAAACAAATGAATGTACTGTTTATATTTCTATGTATAAAATGCTTCTTGAAATTAAAATAGAGGCTAATGAATAAACCTGAAAAAAAACAGTGCATATGATGTTGGTATTTGTTTCCTTTTGTAAATACTTTTTACATTGGTAGATGCAGTTTTTAAATATTGACTAGGAATTAGATAAATATTGAATTTAAGAATCCATTTAAAGAAATAGTAATCAAATACACTCAAATAAGACCAATTTTCAATAGCTTAGAAAATGTTGTAACATTTCTATGACTTTAGGCTAAGGGAATGACACTTGGTTAACATTCAGTTTGAGAACTTTTCATACTCTGATAAACCAACCTATAAGAATGTGTGTCAAGATCACTTACCACTCTCCCAAAAAATATTGTGTATATACATAAGTTCTAAGGAGGAGGGAGAATCATTTTTACAGTAAAGTCAATAATTTGGTTTCACATTATTTATATATACAGTTTATTGTTTATATATATATATATATATATATATATATATATATATATATATATATATATATATATATATATATATATATATAATAACCAAGTCCAATGATTGCACTCTCTGGGTTTAGCACAGCAAACAAATGTTTAATTAAACATTCGTTTGCTGTGCTAAACCCAGAGAGTGCAATCATTGCACTTGGTTATTTGGTATTTTGTTGCACCCTGGTCTGTATCTTCTAAGCGAGTGGGAGTGCACTGTTCATCTTTATTATATATATATAAACTGCTTATACATCCTAGGGTAATAACTGGGAAATTAATTTACTCCAGCTACGAGTGAACCATTTTGTTCAGAACTGAATAGCTTGACTGACACCCTAAATCAAATGCACTATTTTTTAAATAAAAATACTAACATTTTCAAAAAGTTGTTTTACTCTACAGTCAAAGGCATTTTTTCCCTAATATTTACAACCCTTATTTTACCAAAGCTTTCAAATAATTAAAACATATCTTAAAAAAAAAAAATAATAATCAGCACTAAAAGACCAAATGTATCAAACCTTTTAAATGCAGACTCTATATATATATATATATATATATATATATATATATATATATATATATATATATATATATATATATATATAAAAAAAAAAAACAAGGGGTAAGATGACCTATTAGAATTTATAAGATTGATGAAAACTTGTGAATATTTTATTCACACAACTAAAATAAACCAATATATAAATGCTTTATTGTTGCATCATTAATATTGTGTGTTAAACCTATAATAATATAGAGAGAAATGTGATATTATAGATCATTTCAAGTAAATATAAAGCAGAGGATGAAAATCATTTTTCACCAAAACGACATCACCATAACAAGAGGTCATGAAATCTAGTTAGGGTATTTGGTTCATTTGCAGATTTGCAGACTTCCAGTAGAGATGGTAAGAACTCAGACTGCAGAATTCCTAGTATATGCATATGGACCTTTGAGAATTAATTCATCAAACAATTCAGAAGGAAATATGTATAGACCTGATGGGTCTTCTGCTTATTATCTCCCATTAAAGGATAACTTTCTGTTATAATTTTTAAGCTAAACAACTAACATATTAAATTTAATAAACATTAATTAAAACCTACTGACCTATATTTTCTCCAAAACGAAGTTTCATAACGTTCTAAAAGTTATATCTTTTATTCGCCAATGATGTCACGTTATCCTGCCCACTAGTTTCAGCACTGCATGTTCAAAATACTTAAACCAATAACTTTGTGCGCCATTTTGAAACCTAGGTATTGTAAACGGATTGGTACAGAGCAAAGGATACCCACGGAGTGGATTTGGAAAACAATTAAATTTGCAGACAAGATTTCTGATATACGGTAGAGATATGTTAATGAAATGCTATTGATAAAAAGCGTATTTGGGGTAGTTAGTTAGTAACAGGCATAGAAAATATTTACTTACAGTGGCCCTTTAAGCTTTCTGTTGTGTTTTAGTTTTTCTTCAGTGCTATATTAAAGGGACATCAAACCCAATATATTTTTTTCATGATTCAGGTTACAAATTTAAACAACTTTCCAATGTATATCTATTTGAAATTTGCTTTATTCTTTTGCTATCCTTTGTTCAGGAGCTAACTGAACACATCAGGTGATCAAATGATAAGAGGAATATGGCTCATATTTATCAAAGACTGGGCAGACAGGAATGTATATTTTTACACTGCCCGTCCGCCATTGCATCTAGCGGGCAGAAATATGCTGCCAGCATTTAACATTACGTACTATGCAAAATGTGCAATGCCGCCCCCAGCACCTGGATTGTGCTTGCTGTTTGGTGTCTTAATGTAGCCACCAATCAGCAAGAGTTGTCTAGGGTGCTGAACCAAAAAAGGGATTGCTCCTTTGCTTTGATGCTGTTTTTTCAAATAAAGATAGCGAGAGAACAAATAAAAATTGATAATAGGTGTAAATTAGGAAGTTGTTTACAATTGCATGCCTTATCTAAATCATGAAAGAAAAAAATGTGGGTTTACTATCCCTTTAACTTTATTATGGGGTAGAACTTCCTTTGTACTGAATAGGTAAAGAGAATTATCATTAAGTGAAATGACCTTTCTGTAGAGGGAGGTTATTGTCTCAGATAACAAATAATTTAATTTTATGAGCTGATTATGAGCCTCTTTTGGGACATAGAACTCATTGTATAAATCAGAGATAACTTTGAATTGAAAATGAAATAAAATAAGTTTGAGGTCTCATCTTCCGAATAAGGTCATAAAATATTTTGTTGTAAGTGTTTGAGCCTTCACATGTCTGCATTGTGTTCAACCTTAGGTACAATGCCACCACTATATAAAATATTATTATTCATTTTATTATGTAATGTATTGAATTCGTGTCATTCTTTAATAGCTTCAATAAACATGCTGTATTACAAGTGCAGTGCTTTCAAAATAATATATTTCATACAGAGCTATTACATTCTGGAGTTATCAATTGGTGATATTTTATTTCTGGTAAGTCAATATTAGTAAATCCTTTTTTATTTTATTGTTATTCAATTATAAAAAAAAACCAAATGTTGTCAAAACATTTCCCAGAGGGTTAAGGGGAATAAGTATATGACAAATGCATGTTATTGCATTGTTAAATAAATAAATACCTTACATTGTAATCATCTGCCAATCACTATTTAACATCAACAGCTTTTATTTTATTAAAGGGACACTAAACCCAATTTTTTTTCTTTCATGATTCAGATGGCATCAAAAGAAAGAGGTAGAGTCCCAGGTTGATATAATAAAAACAATCCTTTATTGAGTTCATTAAAAAGAAAGTTCTTGTGAGACGCAGCTCACTCGGTCACAACATCAGCCAAAGTGTAGAAAGGAGCGTAGCACCAGTGGCTTACATGTTTCGGCTAAACGCCGTAATCATAGCCTAAGGTGCTATGTCTCTAAGGTTATTAAGAAAGGTAGAGAAAAATCTGATTGGCTAAAGCACTAAAAGGTATAATTAAAAGAAACGCCCATTCTAACACACCTTAGTTACAAAATAAAGTTAACCCTATGTATGCCTAATATATGTGAAATGCAAAATGTATTACAGCAAGAGTCCATTTGGGAATATAAACTCAGGTAGAATGTAATGTATAGAAAAGAAAAAAAAAAGAAATATGTCACAATTATCTATCTACTGCCGGACCGGGTGAACACGCTGACCTCTTACACACACCCCCTTCTCCTACGTCACGCGGTGACGCGTACAGAGCTGCAGACCGGGTTTTGCACAGAGGCGGAAGGAAGAGAAGTCGGCAGACACGCTGTCATCGGATATCGCTCCGTTTATGTAAAGGACTTTCTCTCTTCAGTGCTAAAGGTACACCTCTCTCTCTTTTTTGGCTCATACACAGTACTGTTTGGGGGTGTTTGTGTCGACTAAGTCCCGGTGCCAGGCTTGGCTCTCTTTACCCATACACGGACTATAGTGTTAATCATTTTTCCCTTGCTTATGATTCAGATGGAGCATGCAATTTTAAGCAACTTTCTAATTTACTCCTATTATCAATTTTTCTTCGTTCTCTTGCTATCTTTATTTAAAAAGCAGGAATTTAAAACTTAGAAGCCGGCCCATTTTAGGTTCAGCACACTGGATAGCACTTGATTATTGGTGGTTACATTTAGCAAACCAATAATCAGGCATAACCCAGGTTCTGAACCAAAAATGGGCCTGCTCTTAAGCTTTACATTCCTACTTTTTAAATAAAGATAGCAAGAGAACAAAGAAAAATTGATAATAGGAGTAAATTAGAAAGTTGCTTAAAATGGCAGCGCTATCTGAATCATGAAAGAAAAAAATTGGGGTTAGTGTCCCTTTAAGGCTGAGATGATCCATTTATAATACAGATCCTCAACATATATTTTAAATTGTATCCTTAACATCGCAAATGAAACCAGAATTGTTATAGAGACAAATAAGTACAAAATTGCATGCTCTGTCTAAACCATAAAAGTGACATCTTTGCTTTTCTTCTATCTTTAAAGGGACATGAAACTCAACATTTTTCTTTCATGATTCAGACAGATAATATAATTTTAAAGAACTATCCAATTTACTGCTATTATCTACTTTGCTACATTCTCTTAGCATCCTTTGTTAAAGAAGCAACAAAGCACTACTGGGAACTAACTAAATGTACTGGGTGAGTCAATAACATGAGGTGTATATGTGTATCAACCAATCAGCAGCTCTTGAGCCTACCTAGGTGTCCTTTTCAGTAAAGGATACCAAGAGAACAAAACAAATAATAGAAGTAAATTAGAAAGTTGTTTAAATTCACAAGCTCTGTCTGAATCATGAAAGACAAAATGTGGGTTTGATGTCCCTTTAACATTGAATGGACTAATACCTTTTCCTCTAGACACATTTTTTTTCTCCCTGGACTAGTAAACTATAGCAATATTTTTCTTCCTCTGGTTGGAGCAACAAATTACACGTTACATTATTTTTAGCCAACCGTTTTTTTTCCTGTGTTATCAATAAGTAATGGTTGTATATATCATTCTACTGAATTATGATGTATTTGTACATAAATTGTATGATTTCAGTCTCCTTTACTGGTAGTAAAATCAGCTTTGCAGTTTAAATAAAATGTTAAAGGGACACTAAAGCCAAATTGTTTATTTCATGATTCAGGTAGAGAATACAATTTTAAACAACTTTCTAATTTGCTTAATTCTTTAGATAGCGTTTGTTGAAGAAATAGGAATGCACATGGGTGATCCCGTAACACGAGGCATCTGTGTGCAGCCACCAATCAGCAGCTACTGAGCCTATCTAGATATGCTTTTCAGCAAAGTATATCAAGAGAATGAAGAAAATTAGATAATAGAAGTAAATTAGAAAGCTGTTTAAAATTGTATGCTCTTTCTAAATTATGAAAGAAAAAAAATTGGGTTTCATGATCCTTTAAAAGCTAACTGTAATTCCCCATAAAGGGCCAGATTACAAGTGGAGTGCTAATTTATTGCGCACCCGTAAATGGGCAAATTCACCAGTTTATGGGCGCGCAATACAAAACCATCCATTAAAAGTGACTGGTTATTGCTACCGTGAACTCGTACCAATTAGCACTCAGAAAATGAACCAGCGATCTCTGGTTCATTTTCTAAATGTCCCCCCATTTGCCCTAAATTTAAGAGTCTTTTAGTTTTTTATTTAAAAAAAAGTAGCATTTTTAAAAATAAAAAACAACTGCACAAAGAAGTTTTTAGGGGTTAAATGTGACAGGTGTTAGAAAAAAAATGGCGCTGAAAAGTGCTTTTTTATTGCGGTCTATGGGGAAGTGCGTGTTCCCTTTAAATATATATGTACTGTATATGCTTATATATGTTATATTATATATATTTACATTTTTATGCCCTTCATTGCACGACTTTGCCCCTTCACTGCGCTAGATTCTCATGCCGTGTCTGATGACATGAGAGCAAATCTCCCATTAGAGCCTATGGAAGCGTGCGCTCGTGAGCACTAAGCACCCGTGCAATGCAAACACGAGGTCTTGTTTGCATTGCACCTAACTTGTTATACCAACTCACATTTGCATGCTTTGGTATTACAATGTGGAGCGCAAATATCGCATTTGCGAAAGTGTTATTTTGTGCTCCACATGTAATATGGCCCAAAATGTTTTATTATTTACAGTGAAACGACTTTACAATTCACTTTCATTATTTTTCTTGTTACTTTTTCCTTTAATTAGATGTAGTTTTTCAAATGTCCCCAAAAGCAGCTTGAGTGCATTCTGTGGAACTCAATACCCTAATCCTATACCTGCTGCAGTAAGTGCGTGAGCACATTTGTATCCTTCCCTAATCAACCACACCAAAGGAGATAAGATAAATAATACCGAAGAAGGGTTATGTCTCTGAACTAAAAAAACAGTATAACCTGTAGAAATGTGCGATTCGTTTCGGATCGATTCGGAAATTCGGCCGAATTCGTTAAATTCGGAGATTCGGATCGATTCGAATTTCCGAATTGAAATAGTGCAGAATCTACCGAATAAATCCAAATTAGTTTGGATTTATTCGGTAGATTCGGATGGCCATGGATTACACTAGTATTGTACAGTATATTAGGTTATATCACTCTGCTATGGGTTACACCTAATATACAGTACATACTACTAGTCTAATACACAGCACATCCCACCTAACACATACCGAAATTCCGAATAACCAAATCGAACCAAATCCAGCCGAATTTCTGCGAATCCGAATAAATCCGAAACGAATCCAAACCGAATTGATTCAAATTTTTCTGAATTCGAATCGATCCGAACTGAAATTCGAAAAAATCTGAATCGATCCGAACTGAACCGAACCAAATTTTTTCGCCATGCACATGTCTAATAACCTGTAGTAACGAAATGACTGTTGAAAATGTTTTAAAATAACATTAACTTTGATTATAAAGCAGTGATTAAATTCGGATGGACATAATAACAAACTTTAATGTAACATCCATTTAAACTGATGATATCAAAAAGTTAACAGGATTTGAGTTAACCACGTTATAAGAATATGCCATATTAAAACATTCTATGGGGCTTGTTTGGAAGAATTTCTGCTGCAGTAAGAGTTACTTTCAAGCTAAACAAGACACAAATCTGTCATTCTATAACAGTATGACTCTGCATATCAGAAAGTGCAATAATAGGCCAAAATCTAATGCAGTAAAGAAATCACAGCTTTAATTTATATTTGTGCAAAAGAGGAATAATACTTGATTGAAATTTAACCCCTTAATGACCACAGCACTTTTCCATTTTCTGTCCGTTTGGGACCAAGGCTATTTTTACATTTTTGAGGTGTTTGTGTTTAGCTGTAATTTTCCTCTTACTCATTTACTGTACCCACACATATTATATATCGTTTTTCTCGCCATTAAATTGACTTTCTAAAGATACCATTATTTTCATCATATCTTATAATTTACTATAAAAAAATTATAAAATATGAGGAAAAAATGGAAAAAAACACACTTTTTCTAACTTTGACCCCCAAAATCTGTTACACATCTACAACCACCAAAAAACACCCATGCTAAATAGTTTCTAAATTTTGTCCTGAGTTTAGAAATACCCAATGTTTACATGTTCTTTGCTTTTTTTGTAAACTATAGGGCCATAAATACAAGTAGCACTTTGCTATTTCCAAACCATTTCTTTTCAAAATTAGCGCTAGTTACATTAGAACACTGATATCTTTCAGGAATCTCTGAATATCCATTGACATGTATATATTTTTTTTTTAGTAGACAACCCAAAGTATTGATCTAGGCCCATTTTGGTATATTTCATGCCACCATTTCACCGCCAAATGCAATCAAATACAAAAAATCGTTCACTTTTCACAAATTTTTTCACAAACTTTTGGTTTCTAACTTAAATTATTTACAAACAGCTTGTGCAATTATGGCATAAATGGTTGTAAATTCTTCTCTGGGATCCCCTTTGATCAGAAATAGCAGACATATATGACTTTGGTGTTGCTTTTTGGTAATTAGAAGGCCGCTAAATGCCACTGCGCACCACACGTGTATTATGCCCAGCAGTGAAGGGGTTAATTAGGGAGCATGTAGGGAGCTTTTTGGGGTAGTTTTAGCTTTAGTGTAGTGTAGTAGACAACCCCAAGTATTGATCTAGGCCAATTTTGGTATATTTCATGCCACCATTTCACCGCCAAATGCGATCAAATTAAAAAAAAACGTTAATTTTTTCTCAATTTTAGGTTTCTCACTGAAATTATTTACAAACTGCTTCTGCAATTATGGCACAAATGGTTGTAAATGCTTCTCTGGGATCCCCTTTGTTCAGAAATAGCAGACATATATGGCTTTGGCATTGCTTTTTGGTAATTAGAAGGCCTCTAAATGCCGCTGCGCATCACACGTGTATTATGGCTAGCAGTGAAGGGGTTAATTATGTAGCTTGTAGGGAGCTTGCAGGGTTAATTTTAGCTTTAGTGTAGAGCTCAGCCTCCCACCTGAAACATCAGACCCCCTGATCCCTCCCAAACAGCTCTCTTCCCTCCCCCACCCCACAATTGTCCCCGCCATCTTAAGTACTGGCAGAAACTCTGCCAGTACTAAAATAAAAGGTATTTGGCCCTTTTTAAAAAAAAAAAAAGCATATTTACATATGCTGATGTGTAGGATCAACCCTTAGTCCCCAACCTCACTGATCCCCCACCAAACTGCTCTCTAACCCTTCCCCTCTGCAATAATGGGCGCCATCTTGGGTACTGGCAGCTGTCTGCCAGTACCCAGTTTTGTAACAAAATGTGCCTTTTTTAAAAAAAATTCCCTTTTCTGTAGTGTAGCTTTCCCCCCCCCCACCGAGACCAACCCCCAACCCCTTCCAGGACCCTTAGATTGCATTTTGCTGTATTTCTGTTTTTAACTTTTAACTTTTTTTTTCTGTAGTGTAGCGGTTCCCACCCGCTCCCGCCCCGTGCACGCGCCCGCCCACCACCCCACGTGCACGCGCGCGCTCCCGTGCGCGCCCCCATCCCCCACCAAACTGCTCTCTAACCCTTCCCCTCTGCAATAATGGGCGCCATCTTGGGTACTGGCAGCTGTCTGCCAGTACCCAGTTTTGTAACAAAATGTGCCTTTTTTTAAAAAAATTCCCTTTTCTGTAGTGTAGCTTTCCCCCCCCCCACCGAGACCAACCCCCAACCCCTTCCAGGACCCTTAGATTGCATTTTACTGTATTTCTGTTTTTAACTTTTAACTTTTTTTTTCTGTAGTGTAGCGGTTCCCACCCGCTCCCGCCCCGTGCACGCGCCCGCCCACCACCCCACGTGCACGCGCGCGCTCCCGTGCGCGCCCCCATAGCTCCCGCCCCCGATCCCGCCCCCCTCCACTCCACATAGAGCACCGATGGCCGCCCACCCGCCTCCCACGTAAGCTCCCACCCACCAACGATACCGGCCATCGATGTCCGGTGCAGAGAGGGCCACAGAGTGGCTCTCTCTGCATTGGATGGCCAAGGGGGGTTATTGCAGGATGCCTCCATATCGAGGCATCACTGCAATAACCGGAAAGCAGCTGGAAGCGAGCAGGATCGCTTCCAGCTGCTTTCCAGACCAAGGACGTACGCCACACGTCCTCGGTCATTAACTGCATTTTTTTGGAGGACGTGTGGCGTACGTCCTTGGTCGTTAAGGGGTTAAAGTTTTCAGCGTGGACAATTAAATTTAAAGGGACATGAAACCCCAAATTTTTCTTTCATGATTTAGGTAGAACATTCAATTTTAAACAACTTTCTAATTTACTTTAATTATCAAATTTGTTGAATTCTCTTCGTATCATTTGTTGAAGGAGCAGCAATGCACTACTGGTTTCTAACTGAAACACATGAGTGAGCCAATAACTATCGATATATATATATGCAGCCACCAATCAGCAGCTAAAACCTAAGTTATTTGCTGCTCCTGAGCTTACCTAGATAAACCTTTCAGCAAAGGATAACAAGAGAAGGAAGCAAAATAAATAATAAAAGCAAATTGGAAAGTTGTTTAAAATGTTATACTCTGTCGGAATCATGATTAGCTAATTATGACTTTACTGTAACTTTAACTTTATAATCCCGCCTTCAGTATTTATTTATATCTCTACATTTTTTATATAATGCAAGAATAATTTGCATAGTGCAATCTGGAGAAGAAATTCCAAATTGCGTGTCTGCCAGTGTGATCTTATGACGTGACTAGTCAGTAGAATTGTTTTAGGTATGAAGAAAACTAACACGGACTGGAGTTATATTGCTGATTTTCCTTCTTTTCAATAATTATTTATAGTAATAAAGTCTGTTAAAAAGAAGCATTTCTAGTATTTGAAGTCACACATAAATGTGAAAAAATACCAGAGTTATTTGACAAAAGAAGTTTTGTAAAGGTTGAAAACAATACATTGAATACCTAGGGTACCTTTTATAAAATATCAAGACTTCAGGCAAGGTCAAACTTTGTAGTGTCAGTGATGCTAATTGCAACTTGCATATTCAACCTTTTGATTTGATGCGTTTTTCATGCAACATATCATCTAGGTGTAGCCAGAGCTTTCTGTATGTGATAATTGAAAGAACGTTGCAGACAAATATATTAAGTATGCAACTAAATGCAGACTTTAAGCATATTAAAATATTTTGCATGAAGGAAAATAAGTAATAAAATAGACATTGAAACCATGAACAAAACCTGAGTGCTGCATACATCAGGATTCATTCTTATTCATTTATATGAAGAACTATTCCTGCTCTATTGAAAGATAGGGACAGATATACACAAGCCTGTTAACAAAAAGTAGACTTATGCAGCATATTAATATATGGTTTGCTTTACCCAATCTTTTAGTGTGTGTTATATTTACAAACATATGTGTTTTCTGATTGGATAGCTATATGTATCAGATCAACCTGAGGGCAGCAGATGGGGAACTCAAATATTGGTTATCTATTGCTGATGGCTGATTTGTGTGTTTACTTGCATGTTGGTCAAGTTTCCTAATAACCTCAATTCCTGATCTATTTACTTTTTTTTATAACATCCAGATACTTAAAGGGACATAAAACCTAAATTATTATTATTCAGATAGAACATATCATTTTAAACAACTTTCCATTTTACTTCGATTATCACATTTTCTTTGTTTTCTTTTTATTCTTTGTTGAAAAGTAGGAAGGTAAGTTCTTCAGTATTATGTTTTGCAACAATGTTATACATTAGCACTATTTTCTGTCGTGTTGTGCTCTGACGTGTATGCTACCTAACTAGATATCTCTTCAACAAAGAAAAACTAAAGCGCAAAGCAAATATAATAGAATGTGTTGTATTTTCTATCTGAATCATGAAAGAACAATTTTGGGTTTATATCCCTTTAATGGGTTGCTGCAATTGTTTTTTTAACCACCGTTTGTCTTATTTGGAGGAGTCACTTTGAGCTTGAGTCTACAGACAACAAGGCTAGCTATAGTTATTATAATTATTTTGTAGTCGTTATCTGTTGAAGATATGCAGCAGAGTTAGCATTGAGAATGTTGCAGGGTGCATTTCAGTCCTGTGAATGAGAAAATCCACAATTTTCAGATATGGGCAAAATAACTAAAGTATATTGCAATGTTGTTTTACTGAGCACAACTAAATATTTTATATTAACATCTGAAGGTGTTTAATGTCTGTTTTAAAGGGACATTACACTAAAACAATTTCCACGATCCATTTGAAAGAGTAACATTTAAACCTGATTCTATGCCTGAAAAATATTAAAGTAAAAGCTATTTAAAGGGACAGTCTACACCAGAATATTCATTGTTTTAAAAGATAGGCAATCCCTTTATTACCCATTCCCTAGATTTGCATAACCAACACGGTTATATTAATACAGTTTGATCCTCTGTGATTATCTTGTATCTAAGCCTCTCCAAACTGCCCCTTTTTTTAAGTTCTTTTGACAGACATGCATTTTAGCCAATCAGTGCTGGCTCCTAGGAACTGCACGTGTATAAGAGACAGTGTTATCTTTATTAAACACATGAACTAGCACCCTCTAGTGGTGAAAAACCTTAAAAATGCCCTGAGATGAGAGGCGGCCTTCAAAGGCTTAGAAATTAGCATATGAACTGCCTATGTTTAGCTTTTTTAACTAAGAATACCAAGAGAACGAAGCTAAATTGGTGATAGATGTAAATTTGATTTTTTTTTAAAATGACATGCCCTATCTGAATAATTAAAGTTTGTTTTGGACTAGACTGTCCCTTTAAATTTTAATTGAAGCTAATACAGCAGTATCAGTTGTGACCACTAGGTATTTCTACTATTTACAAAAGGAAACGGTAGCAGAGAAGCGTCTGGAAAGCAGATTAAACATAAATAAGGTTAAAGTAGTGATTAGTTCTACTGCTACAAGCCAGCAACCAAATATAATGATTATTTTCTTTGTTTATTTAGTTTATACTGGAAACGAACAAAAGTGAAGCTCGCATACATATTGACTGACACAGGAATCAATCAAGCTAAATCCTTATTAAATACTGTTAATTTTAACTCTCAGCGCATTTCTCGCATGTAAAAATTGACTTTACCGGCTACTGCAAAACCTTTCCCACTTTAAGAGTAATGGTTCTAAACACACAAATGAATTAACTCATTTTTTGTTTAAATTTGGTTGTTTTGTTTTTTCATGAAAGGGTCGTTCTTTTATTGTTTTTGGATGAATACAACAAATATAGGGGAAAAAATGTTTTGTTTTATATTAAATTGTTCAAAAAATAATGTACGTGGCTAATTTAAATTACTTTTTATAGTTACATTTCTTTTAAACTTCAATATACTAGTTTTGATATTTTCTTTGTGAACACATGTCTAATAGTTTAAATGTTACTCTTTTTTCTACATTTTTATGAATTTAATTATACAGCACTAACGCAAGCAAATCTTTGTATATTTTCCAATGTTTTCCATTGTTACTTCAGTTCAGTGATTATTACATATACGGTGTTTGCAAGACTGTTTTTCCCTTTACATCACCCATGTGAGCTGTGTTAAGTTGGCACCCCATGTAATTAAATTGTGAATACAAATATACCATTCGTTAGTGCTGATTCGTGCTTCAAAAACTAATGTTAGTGCTGGTTTTGTTTCTGAGATATTACACATTTTATTTTATCCCATGTGACCTCAAACTCTGCCCACTTTCCACCCTATCTAATTAAATCACAAAAAAATACTTTTGTTAGTGCTATATTAGTGCTGATTTGTGCTGCAAAAACGAACGTTAGTGCCAGTTTTGTTTCTGAAATATTGCACTTTATATTTTTGCCCATGTGACCTTATCTCTGCCCACTTTCCTCCCCATGTAATTAAACCATGAACAAAATACCATATATATATATATATATATACACTGTGTATATATATATATATATATATATATATATATATATATATATATATATATATATATATATATATATAAAAATGAATTACATATAAAAACATGCTATTCAACAGAGAAAGTAGTTAAATATTTTTAAAGGGACACTCAAGTCGAAATAAAGTTTTATGATTCAGAAAAAAACATGCAGTTTTAATGTGAAATGTGTTCATTAGAAATAAAAAATAAATCTACATTTTTAATCTACTTGATAAATTGATCCCTTTGAGAAGAAACTATTTGTCAAGTCCTCAAGAACAATAAAGTGGGCACTAGTCTTAAATTACCCTGGATAATTATGTAATGTTTTGGCTCTGAGGGAGTCCCCAGAGTCTGAGCAGCTTCTTAGAGTAAGTAATAAGTGTTGCATAAAGCAGCTTATCTCATTAAGGGCCGGATTTCAAGTGGAGTGCAAATTAACGCTTCTGCTAGAGCGTTAATTGCACTAGAAGTTTTTTGCACTCGTCAGGTTGCGCTCGTATTACGAGTTGAAAGTAAAATGTTTTCACTCTAGGGGCAACTTGACGAGCGCAAACATCTGAAGTTAGAATATCGTGCGCATTCACAAATTCCCACAAAGATGTAAATGGAGACAATAAAGTGGAAAAAAACCACCCTACTCTTGCTCAAACAGATCGCATATTCTCATTTGCAATAACCCAGAATGTATGTTTTGCGAAACAGTTAAAATGAATGTAAACTTTGACGAATGTGTGCCCGGTTTTTAAAAATCCTATTAAAAACAGGGACACTTTCATTCATCAAAGTTTACATTTCACCCGTTTTGTTAAAATACCTTTTCTTCTTGAAAGCCGGACCAGCTATTCCCCGCCTGCCACTCGTCTCTTCCTACTTCAGAAATGAAGAATCATGGTGCTATAAACATACAAATAATATGCATTTATAGCTGACAAATGCATATCTATCTATCTATCTATCTATCTATCTATCTATCTATCTAAGGTGCTAAGGGAAAGCAGATAGGGGGAGGGGGTGGGCATTCAGTCAAAGAGCCAGGTTTTGAGGTCCTTTCTGAACTTTGTAAGGGAGGTGGATTGTCTGAGGTGCAGCGGGAGGGTGTTCCATGTCTTTGCTGCTATGTGGGAGAAGGATCTTCCACCCACTGTGGATTTGCTGATGCAGGGGATGCTTGGTCGGCCGATCGTAGTTGTCTGGCGGAGGTGTAGAAATTTACGCGGTGGTTTATGTATTTGGGTCCGATGTTGTGTAGGGCCTTGAACGCGTGGGCATAGAGGTCCCTGCCAAGAATTGCACTGTTGTAAATCATCTCTCATGAATTAAATATGATCTACAAAACAGCTGGGCTCATACGCTTACATGCTAAGGGGGTTTAAGGGGATAAAAAAGCAGGAGGAGAAGAACTGAGGTAAGAAAGGTTAGCGTCTATTGTATGCATCCATGAACAGTAGCATCTTTAAGGAAAGCTTGAAACTATGAAAACTAGGGGAGGATCTTGTGGAAGGAAAGCAGAGCTAATCCCCCGCCTGCCTCTCGTCTCTGCTTATGTCAGAAATGTAGACTCATGGCTCCCCCCCCCCCGAGCAAACATTGACTGAGGCCATGCCATGATTAGGGGAAGCCGGATTCTTCATTTCTAGCGTATTAAGAGACAAGCGGCATGCGGGGGAATTACTGGTCCGGCTTTCAAGAAGAAAATGTAAGTATTTTATTAAAACCGTTGAAATGTAAACTTTGATGAATGAATGTGCCCCTGTTTTTAATAGGATTTTTAAAAACCAGGCACACACTCAAGTTTATCTCCGTTTCTGACATTGTGAGGCTTATTTTACAATGCATGAAACTCACATTAAAAACATGTTTATTTCAGTTTGTGTTCCCCATTGCTACTGTCCATAAAATTCAATTCTTCATTCAATATAATGTAGCTCCCATTTCACTGCCTACAATAAAATAATACATATTTGTATTCAAGGCTTGAATTTTTGAATTCTTTTGCTGGAACCAATCAGTGGGCAGATGTAAATAAGCATCCATACTGATCATATTGAAGAAAGCAGTTTGTGTTGTGTAGCAGGGTTAGAAAAACTGACCATATTTAAGTATGCAGCATGCACTGTAGTCTCTCTGGGAGAATGAAAAACACATAATAGAACATTTAATTTAAACAGTAGTGTTACTGGCGTTAACCTCCCTTTCCCTAGTTTAGCTTATTATTATAATTATTATTATGTTATTTGTAAAGCGCCAACAGATTCTGTGGTGCTATAAACATACTAATAATATGCAAAGGTTGCATTTATAGGAGACAAATGCATAGAGGGCCCGGCCAGGAATTGCACTGTTGACAACTTGTAAATCACCACTCATGAATTGAATATGATCTACAAAACAGCTGGGCTCGTAGGCTTACATGCTAAGAGGGTTCAAGGGGATAAAAAAGCAGGAGGAGAAGAACTGGGGTAAGAAAGGTTAGCGTCTATTGTATGCATCCATGAACAGTAGAATCTTTCAGGAAAGCTTGAAACTATGAAAACTAAGGGAGGATCTTGTGAAACAAAGGCAGAAAGTTCCACAAAATAGGGGCCATTCTGAAGAAGTTGTGTAGGAAGGAATGTGAGGAGGTAACTAGAGAGGAGGAGAGAAGGAGGTTTTGAGCAGGGGGAAGGGGGGAGGATATCTGGAGATGAGGTCTGAGATATAGGGGGAGCAGTCTTATTGAGGGGCCTTGAATATCAGAGTCAGGATTTTGTGCTTTAATCTGGAGGTTAGAGGAAGCCAGTGAAGGGATTGGCAGGGAGGTGCGGCAGGAGAAGAGCAACATTTAATGAAGATCAGCCTGGCAAAGAATAGAGTTGCGATAGTCAAGACGGGAAATCATGAGAGAGACCTTATGCAACAATGTAGCATTTGTCATCTCAATAAAAAAAAAAAAGACGATCCTCAATCTATATTTAATGTGTTTAAACTGCTAAATGCTGGGGTTTAACAACATCACAACAATTTAGTTTATTAAAGCAGTTATTTGTTGTTGTTTTTTTGTTTTGTACGTATCACTATTAAAATACATAGGTTCCTTTGTAGTGTGAACTTTGAGACATAAACTATTTCTCTAGTGTAACATGATTTTTTTTTACCTTCTTTATCCAGTTTACCAGCTCCCTCGCTTTGTTTTACAACTACACGAAAATTTCCTAAGTGCTTAAATACAACTTTTGCCTGAATTTTCATTTTATTTCCATCAACTTAGAAATGTTTAAAGGAGAATTATCATATCAAAGCAAGATAGTGGAAAAGTTCAGTTTTGTACTTTCAGCCTTCAACGGTGATCAATTAAGTGGACTTATTCTTTTGAAAGTGCAACACACTAAGATTTGTGCAAATCAAATTCACACCCCTATTAAAGGGACATTCCGGTCAAAATTGAAATGCACATAGATGAATTACATCTTTGAATAGAAACATATTTGCAATATACATGTATTAGCAAAAATGCTTCTATTAAAAGTTATCACTGTTTTAGTGTTAGCATTTTTCTATGCACGTGCATGTGAAGTTTAACTAGATATTCTGTGTACCAGCATTTTAAATACTGCAGCTGCTCAGAACACCAGTGGGGCTTATATCATCAATTGTTGTGTTTAAAATGCTGGTGCACTGTGCATACTTAAATACAGATTTGAAACAGCTATAGCTTTAATTAGAAGCATTTTTTATACTACATGTATATTACAAAAATTCTTCTATTCACAACTGAAATGCATCCATGTGGATTTCAATTTTGTCTAGCATGTCCCTTCAAGTATGCATCCAAATGCTCACTCTTATTAAGTATGTACTACACTAATTAATTTAGATCTATGTCAAACTTCTATGTTTAATTAATATATTCTCCTTCTTGTTTTCACACTTACATTTATATAACTATAAATTATGAATTATAAATCACATTTCAGTATTTAATCTAGGATATATTCATAATTATAGGTACAATGTCCATGTAAAATATAACATATTAATAAATCATTCTAAGAGCAAGTTATATTTTAAAATACCAGTTGTAAAGTTAATTTTAAACCTGACAAAAATTGTATGGAATTAATGGCGGGGTACATTCTAAATACTACAAATAAGCTCAATAGAAACTGTGCACAAACTATCATTGTTTCGTCAGCCAGAGTCCTGCTGCTATAATTTGTCAAGGGCCTTAAACTGGTGTCTTAACAGTTCCTTGTTTCTGTATATATTGCTGATCCCCCCAATACAAGAGAAAAGTAAAATAAAGACTTCAGGAAATTATTGTTATTCTAAGTGTTGGCTGTACATGTGTCCAATTTGTGAATTATTCACTTTACTTCAGTTTTAATCTGCAAAATTACACTCCGGTGCTTGACTTTTGAACCTGAACTTCAAGATAACCTATTTAAGAGGCCAGACCCTCGTCTGCATACAGATCAGCTAAGTAATCAACAGAAGAAAGAATGTTGCTGAATAAGAATCATCTAATTACTAAGCATCAGCAGTGGGACACCTCGTCAAAGTTAGATTTTTTCATTGGGAGAAAATTAAGGGATTTATTATTAAGATAATAAAATGTTCTCTCCAGCTTCACTTAACTTCAAAAGGTCCTATGGAAGCCAATGCATTAAATCCCTCTCCATTCTGTAGTGTATCAACTGTATAAAGTAACACAGGAGCAAGGGAAGGTGGGGAGACACTTATTGTATTGTCACATGTCACTTATGCATGTATGGATGTCATTAGGAATATTTCTAGGACGAAAAACAATTTATAGACAGATGCCTGTGCTCTTAGAAAGCAAAAGCAATTTTTTTGCAGTTTTCAGTAGAAGTCTAAGGGCTAGATTACAAGTGGAGTGCTATTTAGTGATTTCACTAATACGCTAATCGCGCTAGAAGTAAACTTTTTGCGTGCGTCAGGTTGCACTCGTGTTATGAGTTGAAAGTAAAAAGTTTGCACTCTCTGACATGTGTAAACAGCTTACTTCTAGCACAATTAGAGTATTGCACGTGCAAAAACCTATTCCCCCATAGAAGTCAATAGAGAAAAAAAGTTGAAAAAAACCTAACAACCTACTCTTGCGCCAACCCAATCGCATATTTACAGATGCGCTAACCAGATCACATTTTCTCAATTGAGATAATCCAACATAAAATAATTAATATTTCACATTCCAATGTTCTTCACATACAAGGATATATTTTATTTATTCATAAATAAATATTTCTACATATATTTGATTATATATATTATATACCGCACTCACAGACTGGACTGGGTACACATCCTAAGTCACTGTTAAATTCACAGCCCTGAATACTGACGGATATCTGCATGGTCCCAAGCAAACCAAGGCAGTTGACGCCTGAACAGCCTGGGACAGCCTGGGTGACAGGCACGCAGAGAAGCATTATACAAACATTATAAACACAACACACAGAAAACCTGGCATTCGCCAGCAGATACTCAGTAATATTTAAAAGCAAAAGGATGTGTACCCAGTCCAGTCTGTGAGTGCGGTCCATTCCTGTGTTTTGTATTACATAGGGGAGGGAGCCTGTGCCACCCTGGGAGGTTCCCAGTTGGTTTGTTTGAAAGTATGCATTTTGTAGGTGCTGGTTTAGGGTCCCAGGAAGGGGGAGACCTTGACGTGGTCCTGGGCTTGATCCTTTGGTGCCAAATGTAACTGACTTCCCCCAGCTTGGATCTGCTTGCGAGTGCCAGGTTTTCTGTGTGTTGTATATACTGTATATATATATATATATATATATATATATATATATATATATATATATATATATATATATATAATATATATATATATATATATATATATATATATATATGTTAAATAATGACACAGCTTATGTCTTTAACAATTTATTAGCATATCCAACATTTCAGCCCTAACTTAGGCCTTTGTCAAGGTCACGGCAAAAAATACAGACTTATATATCTATGTACTCACTAACCACTCCCACTTTCCCAGGTGTGTTCTGCACTACGCCATCTTGTGGAGAAGAGAACATACTGCAGGCTTTGCATCTTGTATTTCTAATTTTCATCCTTCCTGGCTTAAAAGACAGAACAATTAGGGGTTATGGTTGGGATTGCATGTAAATTATACACACTTTATCACATTATATGTACAAATATTTACAAGTAATCACTCATTATTCCCCTTCCTGTGTTTACAAGAAGCATGATAGGGACAGGTATGTGTTTAACCCTCTGGGGTGGACAGTGTCAAGCTCATGCATCCATTTTGCCTCCCTCTGTAATAGCATTATCTTTCTGTCCCCTCCCCTTTTCAAGGGTGGTATCTGATCTATAGGACAGCATCTCAAGCTGAAAACTGGGTGGCCCTTGTTTTGCAACAGGATGATCTGTTTTCTTTTTTTCAATGGCTAGCCTTATGCTTGATCTGTGTACGGCCAGTCTTTCTTTCAGCATTGTTTCCGTCTTGCCAATATACATATCCCCACACTGCATTTGATCATGTAAACCACGAATTTAGACTCACAATTTAAAGGGAACTTTACTTTGTACTTCTTGCCTGTGTGTCTGTGTGAAAATGTGTTCCATAGCATATCCCTGGTTTTCGCTGTAAGAAGTGCTTTTCCTATCTCTCATATTTTTCTATGGGGTCTGCTTATATATCCTTCAAGCTCTTCCCTTTTCTAAAGGAAAAAATGGGAAAACTCTCTCACAAAGGGTGGTCAATTTTTCATCTATTTGTAATATCTTCCAATTTTCATAGATGGCTATTTTGAGTTTCCAACTGTCTGTTGTGTAGTCTGTTACAAAGTATACCCTGTTGCTCTCTATTTTGTTCTTATGATCTATCTGTTCTGACATTACCTGCTCTTTGCTTGTTTCAATAAGTCAACAGGGTAGCCCCGTTTGGAAAATCTTTTCCCCACTTCATCTACTGCAGTTTCCTTCTCTTCCATCTTAGAGGTAAGTCTCTTGGCTCTAAGCATTTGTGTTTGAGGCATAGACTGCAGGAGATGTTTTGGGCAAAAGCTTTCATACCTCACCAGTGTATTTCAGTGGGTTTTCTGTATAGCCTTGTTTCTATGTTATCTATTTCTCTAGAAATCTCTATATCTAGGAACTCTATCTTTTCTGGGCTCCATTTTGGTACAAATCTAATGGGACTGGGTAAACTGTTTAACCCTTCAACAAATTCTATCAATGTTTCTACAAAGAACACGTCATTTATAAAGCACTTATATCACCATTTATCTTAAAGGCAGTGTTATTAAGGATATATTTTTGCTCATAA
Source organism: Bombina bombina (assembly GCF_027579735.1). Lineage (NCBI taxonomy): Eukaryota > Metazoa > Chordata > Amphibia > Anura > Bombinatoridae > Bombina > Bombina bombina. The sequence goes on from NC_069500.1 coordinate 45,022,650, forward strand.
AAGTGCATAAATGTATTGGCATAACTCAGGGCTACCCGTGAGCCCATTGCAGTTCCCATCTTCTGCAAGTAGATTTCCTTTTCAAATTTGAAATAGTTCTTCTGCAAAACAAAATGCATTCATAGAGCAAAATATCCTTGACTGCTGATATCCCTTCCACACGAGGAATACATGTGTATAAATTTGACACATCAAGTTTTACAAACAACATATTCTCATTGGATATATCTATATACCCTAATGTGGCAATAAAGTCTGCAGAGTCCTTGATGTAAGTAGGTAGTCTTTGTACGCAGCCTTGGAGGTGGTCATCAAGCAATTTGGCCACTGGCTGATTCAATGAATCAAAGGCTGATATGATAGGCCTCTCCAGTGGGGCTTCCAGGGATTTTGTGGATAGGGATGAGCGAATGTGTTTATATTCGAATTCGAATGTTAGAACAAATGTTATTTTAGAAATTCGATTTACATAATAGAATGTTGATAAGAATATTCTTAAAAATTCGATTTTCGAATGTTATTTACAGTTTTTGAATGTCACATTCGAATTCAAATGTCACTTTCGAATTTGAATATTACATTAATAAAACACAATTGTAGACTATAAACACTATTTCGAATTTGAATGTCACATTCGAATTGAATATCACATTCAAATTTGAATATTACATTTATAAAACACAGTATTAGACTAGAAATACTATTTCAAATTTGAATATCACGCTCGAATAGAATATCACATTCGAATTGAATATCACATTCAAATCGAATATCACATTTATTAAACACAGTTGTAAACTAGAAATACTATTTCGAATTCGAATGTCACATTCAAATTCTAATATTACATTTAAAACACACAGTATTAGACTAGAAATACTATTTCTAATTTGAATGTGACAATCGAATTCGAATGTCACATTCGAATTCGAATATTAAATTTAAAAAACACAGTATTAGACTAGAAATACTATTTCAAATTTGAATGTGACATTCGAATGTAGCATTCAAATTTGAATATTACATTTATTAAACACAGTTGTAGACTAGAAATACCAATTCGAATTTGAATGTCACATTCGAATTCGAATATTACATTTCGAAATTGAATGAATACATAGCTAAACATTCTCAGCTAGATTACGAGTCTTGCGTTAGCCTTAAAAAGCAGCGTTGAGAGGTTCCAACGCTGCTTTTTAACGCACGCTGGTATTACGAGTCTGGCAGGTACAGGTGTACCGCTCACTTTTTTTCTGTGACTCGAGCATACCGCAAATCCCCTTACGTCAATTGCGTTTCCTATCTTTTTGATGGGATTTTCCTAATGCCGGTATTACGAGGCTTGGAGAAAGTGAGCGGTACAGCCTCTCTTGTCAAGACTCCTACCGCCTTTAAAAGTCAGTAGTTAAGAGTTTAATGGGCAAACGCCGTAACATAAATCTCTTAACTAAAGTGATAAAAAGTACACTAACACCCATAAACTACCTATTAACCCCTAACCCCAGCCCCCCCCCACATCGCAAACAGTTAACTAAAGTTTTTAACCCCTAATCTGCTGGACATCGCCGCCACTTCAAAAAATATATTAACCCCTAAACCGCCGCACTCCCGCCTCGCAAACACTAGTTTAATTTTATTAACCCCTAATCTGCCGTCCCTAACATTGCCAACACCTACCTACATTTAACAAACAAGTGAGGGGGCGCCCTAAATATGTTGAGTATTAATAATACCTATTGGGGTCCTAAGGACACAGATAATGTTATGACTAAGGAGATAGTGGAAGGCCTGTCACCACTAACTGTAATAGATGGTGTAAGAGAAAAGTGACTAGTTAAAACTATATAATATATTCCAATACACAACAGATACTAATAGTATCTATAAATTGTGATTCCTAAACAAGCATAAATATGAACCATATAAAGATGTAACATATGAGTACAAAAATGGTGACCCTATATGGTATCCAATAATAATAAATATCAGATATTCAGGGATAGTAGTAATCAAAATACAAATTGGTAAAAATAAATACAAGATAATATATCAAATGTAAAACAAAATATAAGTATAAATAAAGTGTATATGATCTAGACAAAGTCTCTGATATGAGATGGAGGCAGCAATCTGTGATGATCTAGGCCGGGATCCAGGAACAACAATCTATAAGAACAAGAAGAGACAGATGCGCCACATGGCCCAATATTGTTTGATCCAAGAGATGGTAATTTATATGTAAGAAATAAACTCACATTTAGGAAAGCACTTCAATTAGTGCTGTAGAAGCAGTCTGGGATCTATAACAGAAGACCAACCTCCCGATTGAAGTGTAAAATCTGTATTTAAAACAATATAAAAGACACCAGGTGCCTATATGGCCTAGTATTGTTTAGGCAATGATGAATGTAAACAAATGTAAAGAGTTGTACTCACAATAGTTGTAGCATCTTTATTGATGCTAGTAGAGCAGGATGGGGTCAATACAGTCACCCAACAGACTTGGTACAAAGGCACTCAGGATAAGACAACAGTCCAAAGTAAAAAAGGACCCCAGGTATGCAAACAGGGTCCAAGGATAAGGCAGCAAGTGTTCAAAGTAAAATATTACTTTATTAAAATGTTTAAAATCAAAGGCGACGTGTTTCTCAGCTAGTAGCTGTTTCATCAGGCTTAATAAAAATTGTTACACAACACTTGCTATATATGCCATAATTCTAATTAAAAAAATACATATCACATGGTGAGGGGGTGGTTTATATTAATTGATAATACTCTACTATCCAATCAGATTAATAATAACAATGTGGATTAAACATCAACAATATGCATACAAAGTCTCAATCATAACAATAAACCACAAATGATTGTCAATATCACAAGTCAGCAAAAATTTCATAATATGCATAGACTAAAGATCCATTCATCAGTTAGTCATAGAAGTAATATACTATACCAGAGATTATAACATAAAGATCGAGGTGATCAGATAACAAAAAACCTACCTAACATAATTGTGCAGAACTTATACTTCATAGTGTTTCTCACGTCTGTATTGTAGCAAATTGTAATTAGAAAGTATTGTTCAACTCGCAATAGTAACTTGATCTATGTGGCTAGAATTAGCAACATCGTAACTGGCGTCCTGCAAAACCTATTGCGCATGTCTGACCATGGCCTGTTAATCAAATACATCTCTATCTATGATTGGTCAGATATTGATGTGCAATAGTATATGGGTGAAACGATGGAATATGATGAGTGCGGTACATCACTAAAAGGGTGTGAACAAACAACAAGCCCATGCTAATAGAGTCTCAATATCATACAGACAACATATAAATTGAGTTCAGAGTTTAACAAGTAGTATTTGATCACTATTCTATTACAGCCCTAACTGTTTACTCCATCACATACATAACGTGTCTATTGTTCGTGATTGATAATAGACTACAATTCTAAGTGTTTATTTACCTGTCCGGTCATGGCCATAATGATGAATGATAGGGTGATAAGTTTGTGATGTCATAAAAAGAGGTGTGTTAATTGTTAGCTGAACGTATAGGAGGCTCCTTGTCATATGTCAGAAACAGTCAGAGGATTATTATAGACTACGTTAGCATAGAGTTCTAATGAAAACATTTTATCTATTGGTCAAAACTATACCTTACAATCTGGCTTCCGTTCCCAACACTCAACTGAGACTGCCCTCACCAAAGTTACTAATGATCTTCTTTCTGCTAAAAAAAATGGCCACTACTCAATACTTATCTTACTTGATCTGTCTGCTGCCTTTCACACAGTTGACCATCCCCTTCTCCTACGGACTCTCAGCTCCTTTGGGCTCTCTGACACTGCCCTTTCCTGGATCCACTCTTATCTCTCTAATAGGTCCTTTTCTGTCTCTTTTGCTGGTGGCGACTCCTCTCCATTGCCTCTGTCTGTTGGAGTACCTCAAGGCTCTGTTCTGGGTCCCCTACTCTTCTCTATTTATACATCCTCACTGGGAAAACTTATCAGTAGCTATGGCTTCAACTACCACCTCTATGCTGATGATACCCAGATCTACCTATCCACCCCTTCACTCTCTCCTTCTGTCCTTGCTCACATCAGTGTCTGCTTATCTGGCATTTCTTCTTGGATGGCTTCTCACCACCTAAAAGTCAACATGTCCAAGACTGAGCTCCTTCTAATCCCCCCCTCTAATTCTACCCCGGTTCCTAACTTTTCAATCACTGTTGGTTATACCACTATCTCCCCATCACCCCAAGTACGCATCCTAGGAGTTACACTTGACTCCAATCTATCCTTCATACCCCACATCCAATTACTCTCTTCCTCCTGTCGCAACCATCTACGCAATATCTCCAAAATCCGTCCATTTCTGAGTGCTGAAACTACTAAACAGCTAATCCACTCCCTGGTAATCTCCCGACTTGACTACTGTAATAACCTACTAACTGGCCTCCCTCTCTCCCGCCTCTCCCCTCTTCAATCCATCCTAAATGCATCTGCTAGGCTAATCCACCTCTCCCGACGCTCTGTATCTGCTGCACCTCTTTGGGAGTCCCTTCACTGGCTACCCATCCACAGCAGAATTAAATTCAAAATTCTCATCCTGACCTACAAAGCCCTTACCAACGTAGCCCCCCCCCCTACCTGTCCTCACTCATCAAGAAATATACTCCAGCCCGCCCCCTAAGATCCAACAATGACCTGCTCCTTGCATCTTCTACCATCACCTCCTCCCATGCCAGGCTACAGGACTTCTCTCGTGCGGCACCAACCATCTGGAATGCACTTCCCAGAGCTGTTAGACTTTCCCCTAACCTTTCCTCCTTTAAATGCACCCTAAAGACCTTTCTGTTCATGGAAGCCTATCTCTAAATCAGTAAAAAATGAATTCTACCTGCCTAACTGCTTCCCCATCTAACTCCACACTAACATCATTCTCACCTTTGCAGTCCCCACCTCCTGTTTCTCACCCTCCTACATCTAGATTGTAAGTTCCCATGGGAACAGGGCCCTCAATTCCCCCTATATTTGTTTTGTTAAACTTTGGTGTCTTCTATATTGTATTGTACTGTACTTTTATCTTTGTACCCATGGACAGTGCTGCGGAATCTGTTGGCACTTTATAAATAAAGAATAATAATAATAATAATAATAATAATATACCTGACGATGAGTTCAAAATATGATGTAAATAGTTATGTTACCCATTGATATAGTCAGCTGACAATATCAAATCCACAAGTTACACACTAAATGCGAGTACAAAACCCGCATTTAGGTGAACCATAAATAAACAGATTATAGTGATCCTCATGAGTTAAGCTTTTGACAGATGTGTTAGCTAACCTACTGTGATCAGTTTCAAATAAGATAAAATAAAATAATAAAGAGTGTAATATTGTTAGTGACTACATTTATATCTATATTTAGTAGCAGTAGGTGCAATCGATGTGTAGTTTGGCAATATACCTAGTGTATCCTGTGTGATAAACTCTAATACCCTTAGTAAAAGTGTGATTCATATGAGACAAGACCATTCGGATGTGGGAGAAAACAATGTTATTTACAATTAATATATCAGCTAAGTGAGAGGGTGGGAGAGGGGTGTAACTAGTAATAGCATCCTCTTCTTCCGACGACTCCCGACGAATGAAGGTTCCTTTAAATGATGTCATCCAAGATGGCGTCCCTTGAATTCCGATTGGCTGATTGGATTCTATCAGCCAATCGGAATTACGGTAGGAAAAATCCTATTGGCTGATGCATTCAACCAATAGGATTGAGCTTGCATTCTATTGGCTGATTGGAACAGCCAATAGAATGCAAGCTCAATCCTATTGGCTGATTGCATCAGCCAATAGGATTGAACTTCAAACCTATTGGCTGATTGCATCAGCCAATAGGATTTTTCCTACCTTAATTCCGATTGGCTAATAGAATCCTATCAGCCAACATTAAAGCTAATCTTCTAAAGAGGGAGAGTAAAAGATAGAGTCTCAGTCTTAGGTCCCTTTACAGAAGATAGAATATTGCTGGGGATATTATCCGATGCCCAACCTGCGGCAGAGCATGGTCAGGGGAGGCTGGGAGGTATGAATATCTCTATAGGGTACCTGGACAACAAAGTTCAAACCTTGATGGAAAAAGCTCGCATAGAGGTCGTTATATATGCGATGGCTCAGAGGAGCTGTAGAGGGGTGCAGATCGTAGTGATCCGAATTGACCTGATGACATGTCCGCTTTTGGTAAAGTGGAGACGCTGTATCGGGTCCATCGCACACGTCACCAGGTTGCCTCGGGGGCCAGAGGCCAGTTCCCATACCTCGACCTAAGCACCGGTATCTCCTCTCGTCGCAAGTCTCCTCCTCAGGGAGAAACAGTGTGGTTGTGGAGAGCCAGCAATCTGGAGGGTCGACTTTAGCAAGGTGAAGCCTGATTATGTCTTCCTCAGCTCCTGCCCCGGCCGGCCGGTCCGAGGCAGGAGCCGGGTGAGTGACTGAGGAGCTATAATTGGCGGCAAACTGCTGAAGAGGTGTGGACGGGACCCGGTCAGTCGAATCTGCCACTCTGCTCTGCCGATGTGCGCCATCGACCAAGGAGGATAAGGTGTTGGGGTCTCCCTCTGGTATGCCAGGGATTGTCTCCGATGTGAGCGATAGGCATTGGGAAAGCGTATTAAACTGCGCATTCATGCGGGAACCCAGCCTAGTCAGGGCATCCATAATCATAAAGTCCATCTTCATGGCTGAATATGGGATCAGGTCCCCACTCCAAATAAAAGTTGCAGAGAAGAGTCCAAACACCAGGTGCTTTTATATCAAAGGTCTGAGAACTCCAATGTACAAAGAATTGATCATTCTCTATTGCAGGAGTTGCTGTTGTCAGGCCGCAATTGTCCCCACCAATATCAGCGTGTTTTTGTTGTTGTTGTTTTTTTGTTTTGTTTTTTGGTTACTCCGTAGAGCAGAAAGCTATAACATCACAAAGAGCTTGTATCTTCATATTTAGGGTATTCTATTAGGGCCATTTAGCAGCTTTTAAAAGATAATTAGAGCAGGAGCTCCCAAGACCTGCGTCTGCTCCGCTCGGTAGTTGGCTCCGCCCCCATGGAATAATTTATTTATTTGTAGTTATTTTATTTAGATTTATTTAAATTATATTTAAGTTAGGGGGGTGTTAGGGTTAGGTTTAGACTTAGATTTAGGGGTTAATAACTTTATTATATTGGTGGCGACGTTGAGGGCGGCAGATTAGGGGTTAATAACTATAATGTAGGTGGCGGCGATGTTGGGGGCATCAGATTAGGGGTTCATAGTGATAATGTAGGTGGCGGCGGGTCCATAGCAGCAGATTAGGGGTTAATAATAAAATGCAGGTGTCGGCGATGTCGGGGGCAGCAGATTAGGGGTTAATAAGTGTAAGATTAGGGGTGTTTAGACTCGGGGTTCATGTTAGGGTGTTAGGTGTAGACATACATTTTATTACCCCATAGGAATCAATGGGGCTGCGTTAGGAGCTGAACGCTGCTTTTTTTGCAGGTGTTTGGTTTTTCTTAAGCCGATTCTGCCCCAATGTTTCCTATGGGGAAATCGTGCACAAGCACATTTAGCCAGCTCACCGCTACCGTAAGCAGCACTGGTATTACAGTGAGATGTGGAGCTAAATTTTGCTCTTCACTCACTTTTTAGAGGCTAATGCCGGATTGAAAAAACCTGTAATACCAGCATTGTTTGTAGGTGAGTGGTGAGCTTAAACTAAGCGTTAGCACTGCACCCCTGTTAACGCAAAACTCGTAATCTCAGTGTCTATTATTCTAATGAATATATTTTCAAATTTTATTGAAAAAAATCGAAAACGAAAATTCGAAAATAGAATGTTAGAATGTTATATAAACATTCGAAATTCAATTCAAACGAACGACTGTATAAAAAATCGTTTTAAATTTCGAATTTTTAGAAACATTCGCCCATCCCTATTTGTGGACCTTGGGGAGTATATAAAATACTGTCATCTTAGGATAGTCAGTCATCATGTATTTGCTTTCTTCCTCACTTATCCATCCATTAATGACTCCCATAGACAACTTCGTTCCAATTCCCTTTTGTATTCCCACATGGGGTTTCTTTGTAGTTTAAGAAAATTTTCATCATTATCTAATTGCCTGAAAATCTCATTCCTATATTCTTTATAGTCCATCAATACTAGGCTCCCGCCCTTGTCTGCCGGCTTTAGTATTATGTCTTAGTTGTTTTTTAACCCTTTGATTGCATCCCACTCCGCTTTCTCTATATTAGAAGTTTATTTAGGGGGAGTTTTTTCAAGTTTTTCTAGGTCTTTTTCAACAATTTTAAGGAGCGTGTTTATATTCAAGTTCTTGTTAATAGAGTAGAATTTACTCACTGTTTTGTATTTCCTGTGAGGCATTTCTGACATCTTTTTTTTATCTAGAAAGTAATAAAAACACATACCTGTGTCTATCATGCTTCTTGTAAAAACAGGAAGGGGAATAATGAGTAATCACTTGTAAATATTTGTACATATAATGTGATAAAGTCTGCATTTCTCACATGCAATCCCAACAATAAACCCTAATTGTTCTGTCTTTTAAGCCAAGAAGGATGAACATTAGAAATACAAGATGCAAAGCTTGCAGTATGTTCTTTTCTCCACAAGATGGCGTAGTGCAGAACACACCTGGGGAAGTGGGAGTGGTTAGTGAGTAAATAGTTCACTTTCATGTTAAACATGTTACTCCTAGGGACAAAGTTTAACCCTCAATTAAGCACCCTTTATTCTTCCGGTGTCAGTTTATGACTAGATAGGTTGAAAATGACCTTTCTTCTTGTAGACCTGTTTGCCTCCTCCATTGCTGCGAGTAATCCGTGCTGGATCCTCCTCTCCCTCTTCTGGCCTTCCCGGTTTGCTTGTGCTGGTCGTGCCCGCTTTACCGCTCTCTAAAAAATGTGCCTGATTCCCTGTAGGCTCTGCGTCGCTTCCTGGTGACGCTGAATCTATTGTTGCTCTGTCTGGGCATCTCACTTGTGTGTCACGCCTCCTTCTCCTGCCGGTTGTCTGGCCACAGCCAAAAGAGCCCCTAGAACCTTCGTAAAGATTCAAGGAGCAGTGGGGAGGCCGAAAGGCAGGGCTACAAATTGGAAATGTTGATCCAAAAAAGAAAACTTCAGGAACTTGCCAGGGGTATATAAAATTTAGTTTATAATCCTCCAATACTCTTTTACGCTTATTGCGTTTATAGGCTTCAAGATCTTCCTTATATCTCCGGACTTGATCATACAACTTTGTGAGCCAGTTCTCGGTCTTGTCAGCGGTGAGTATAGGGCGATATTCACTCTCAAACTTGCTTCTCTCTTGTTCAATCATGGCCAGGGAATTTCTCAGTTCTTCCACTACTAACAATATTAAGTCCAGGGAACACTTGTTAAGTATGCGGCACCAGCGTTCACAGAATCCAGGGTTGTTGCGGCCTATTGTGGGAGTGTTTTCGATCCTAAATCCTTTAGGAATTTAGATTTATGCTAGTACTCAGAAAGGGATATGGCATATAGATATAGGTCTACTTCCTTTTTCTTTAGTCTCACCAGTTCGTGGTATAAATCTTTGGGCTTTTCCTTGATGTTTAATTCCTCCAATCTGTCAGTATACAATATTCATGCAGCTGCAGTGCTGTCAAAAGAGTAAGTCAGGGCCGTTGCTCTGGGTTGCAGGAAAGGTGTTCCATAACACAGGTAAATATTGAATAAGTGATAAGTTAAGAGATTTATGGCATCTTCCACATCTCCTCCTTTTTCAAAATTTAAATCCAGGAAATCCCAGTATTCATTTATTTCAGCATATAGGATAGCCCTCCTTGGTTTCTTTAGGTAGCTGATGTCAGTAGGTATCCATAAGTTAAATGATGACACAGCTTATGCCCTTAACAATTTATTGGCATATCCAACGTTTCGTCCCTCACTTAGGCCCTTGTCAAGGTCACATAACAGCAAACAATACAGACTTATATACCTATGTACTCACTAACTACTCCCACTTCCCCAGCTGTGTTCTGCAGTACGCCATCTTGTGGAGAAAAGAATACACTGCAGGCTTTGCATCTTGTATTTCTAATTTTCATCCTTCCTGGCTTAAAAGACAGAACAATTAGGGGTTATTGTTGGGATTGCATGGGAGATATACACACGTTATCACATTATATGTACAAATATTTACAAGTAATCACTCATTATTCCCCTGTGTTTACAAGAAGCATGATAGGGGCAGGTATGCGTTTAACCCTCTGGGGTGGACAGTGTCAAACTCATGCTTCCATTTTGCCTCCCTCTGTAATAGCATTTTCTTTCTGTCCCCTCCCCTTTTCAAGGGTGGTATCTGATCTATAGGACATCATCTCAAGCTGTAAACTGGGTGGTCCTTTTCTAAAAAGTGTTTTGCAACAGGATGATCTGTTTTCTTTTTTTCAATGGCTAGCCTTATGCTTGATCTGTGTGTGGCCAGTCTTTCGTTCAGCATTGTTTCCGTCTTGCCAATATACATATCCCCACACTGCATTTGATCATGTAAACCACAAATTTAGACTCACAATTTAAAGGGAACTTTACTTTGTACTTCTTGTCTGTGTGGCTGTGTGAAAATGTGTCCCCTAAAATTAGGTGATCACATGTCACACAGCCATGGCACCTATATATCCCTGGTTTTCGCTGTAAGTAGTGCTTTTCCTGTTTCTCATATTTTTCTGTGGGGTCTGTTTGATCCAACATATCCTTCAAGCTTATCACCTTTCTAAAGGAAAAAATGGTTAACTCTCTCACAAAGGGGGTCAATTTTTCATCTATTTGTAATATCTTCCAATGTTCAGTGATGGATTTTTTGAGTTTCCAACTGTCTGTTGTGTAGTCTGTTACAAAGTATAGCCTGTTGCTCTCTAGTTTTGTTCTTATGAGCTATCTGTTCTGACATTACCTTTGCTTGATTTCAATAAGTAATCAGAGTAGCCCCGTTAGGAAAATCTTTTCCCCATTTCATCCACTGCAATTTCCTTCACTTCCACCTTAGAGGTAAGTCTCTAGGCTCTAAGCATTTGTCCTTGAGGCATAGACTGCAGCAGATGTTTTGGGTGAAAGCTTTCATACCTCACCAGTGTGTTTCTATCAGTGGGTTTTCTGTATAGCCTTGTTTCTATTTTATCTACAGGTGGCCCGCAGTTTACGCCGGTTCAATTTGCACCGTTTCAGAATAACAACCTTTTTTTCAGTCATGTAACTGCTATTGAAAAGCATTGGAAAGCAGTGCACTAATTAAAATAGCCAATAGGTGGAGCTGTCCGTTTGTGTGGCAGCTTAGCAGACTGAAATTGATCTGTGTACAACGAGCAGACCAGACCTATCGAGCAACAAGATCTAGCAGCCACTTCCCTATTATCTTCCTGTCCAGCTGCATTAGGTGAGGGTGCCTAACTGCCTATTAATCACTGCAGATTGAAATGCATATAATAGGTGCAGACTCAATATTATCTAACATGCTAACAATGCAGAGAACTGTTTGCAGAAAAATGCAAGTAAAAAAACGTTTTTGTTCATTAAACTTAGTTTGATGATGATACAATCTGTTGTGTAATTATTTTATTAGGTGATGTTTAGCAAATGTTTTTTTTCATTAAACTTAGTTTGGTGATGATACAATCTATATTATTAGGTTTATAATGCTGTTTAGCATTTAAAGTCTTCATTTCAAAGCTTTAAAAATAATGTATTAGATGTTACTTATGACAATTTAGAGAGGGGCCTGGAACCTAACTCCCTCACTTCCCATTGACATACATTATAAACTGGGTTTCGATTTACAACCATTCCTTCTGGAACCTAACCCCGGCGTAAACTGAGGGCTACCTGTATTTCTCTAGAGATCTCTATATCTAGGAACTCTATCTTTTCTGGGCTCCATTTTGGTACAAATCTAATTGGACTGGGTAAACTGTTTAACCCTTCAACAAATTCTATCAATGTTTCTACACTGCCATGCCAGACAAAGAACACGTCATCTATAAAGCGCTTATATCCCCTACCATCTATCTTAAAGGCAGTATTATTAAGGATATATTTTTGCTCATAAAAGTGCATAAATGTATTTGTATAACTCTGGGCTACCCTTGAGCCAATTGCAGTTTTCATCTTCTGCAAGTAGATTTCCTTTTAAATTTTGAAATAGTTCTTATGTAAAACAAAATGCAGTAATAGAGCAAACTATTCAAATGGTAGGCCTTTATACTCAGTGTTCTCTGTCAACAGGTCCTTGACGATCAGCTTACAGTTTTTGAAGTCCCGCTTGAATGATCTTCATCTCTGAGGAGAAGTCTTCATCCAGGCGGCCTCTTCAATCTTCATCCCGGTGGAGAAGTCCTCATACAAGCAGTGAGAAGTCTTCATCCAGATGGCCTCTTCAATCTTCATCCAGGTGGCATCTTTTATCTTGATCCCGGCGGAGCGGGTCCATCCTGAAGACATCCGGCGCGGAGCATCCAAGATCCAAAATGGCATCCCTTGCATTCCTATTGGCCAAAAAATTTAAATCAGCCAATAGGATTTAAGCAGCTCTAATTCTATTGGATGATAAATAAGCCAATAGAATGAGAGCTGCTTAAATCCTATTGGCTGATCAAATCAGCCAATAGGATTTAAGCAGCTCTCATTCTATTGGCTGATTCATCATCCAATAGAATTATAGCTGCTTAAATCCTATTGGCTGATTTGAACAGCCAATAAGATTTTAGCAGCTCTAATTCCTATTGGCTGATTACATTTTTCAGCCAGTAGGAATGCAAGGAACGCCATCTTGCATCGCGTACTTTGCATTGAAGATTTAGTATACGGCGGCGGTTGCATGAAGAGAATGCTCCGCGCTGGATGTCTTCAGGATGGACCCGCTCCACTCCGCCGGGATCAAGATAGAAGATGCCGCCTGGATGAAGATTGAAGAGGCCGCCTGGATGAAGACTTCTCGGCGCTTGGATGAGGACTTCTCCGCCGGGATGAAGATTGAAAAGGCCGCCTGGATGAAGACTTCTCCGCCGTGATGAAGATCGTTCAAGCGGGACTTCAAAAACTGTAAGTCAAGCGTCTTGGGGTTAGTGTTAGGTTTTTTAAGGGTTCTTTGGGTGGGTTTTATTTTTAGATTAAGGTTTGGGCAGTAAAAGAGCTAAATACCCTTTTAAGGGCAATTCCTATCCAAATGCCCTTTTCAGGGCAATGGGTAGCTTAGTTTTTTATTTTGGGGGGATGGTTGAATGGTGGGTTTTACTGTTGGGGGGGTCTTTGTATTTTATTTTCCAGGTAAAAGAACTGTTAAACTTAGGGCAATGCCCTACAAAAGGCCGTTTTAAGGGCCATTGGTAGTTTATTGTAGGCTAAGGTATTTTTTAATTTTGGGTGGGCTTTTTATTTTTATAGGGCTATTAGATTAGGTGTAATTCTTTTTTAGTTTTGATAATTTTGTTTGTTATTTTCCGTAATTTAGTGTTTGTAATTTTTTGTAATTTAGTTTTTTTTTTTTTTTTGCAATTAGATACTTTGCAATTAGTAGTGTTAGGATTTTTTTAATGTGAAGTTTAGTTTATTTAATAGGTAGTTAGTTTACTTTTAGTTTAATAATTATATTAGTTTAATTGTTAGTTTAAACTTAGTTTTTTAATTTGACAGGTAAGTTTTAATTTAATTTAAGCTAGGGAAATTGTAATTTTAATATAACGTTAGGGTGCATTAGGTTTAGGGGTTACTAGTTTAAATTAGGTTATTGGGATGTGGGGGACTTTCGGTTTAGGGGTCAATAGTTGAATTTATTATATTTCGTTGTAGGGGGCTGTCACTAGTCAGTCAAGGTCCTTATAATCCCCTGTGAAGAGAGGTAAAGGTAGATTATAAATCCAACTGTAGATATGGTGTAATATGTTTAGGACCAGTTTCACCTTTATAAATTATGTTTGTTGAAGATTTGTTGTCTAAGGAGGTATTCGATATTAAATGATAAGAGCAATCATTTATTAGTACAACAAGTCTCCAGATAATATACGGTAAGTATAGTATGAATATAACCTATAGCCAAAAAGGTGGCAACATGTATGGCAGGTTACTTAATACTATAACACCTGGTGAATATAAGAGGTAAAAATATACCAGAGTATGGGTCTCTGATATAATCATGTAACAGATTGGAATAAGGCATGAGATATTAAGCCAAAAAGAGTCTTAAACGTAAGGAGTAATATTACAAAGGTATTATCAGGATAAGGTTGCGGTTTACAGAGGAGACCGGAGACAATTTATGAAAACTGCAGAGTAAACCTTACCGCGGAGTCCTTAGAGCACAGTATCTGTGAGGAGCTGAGGCCTTGAGGCAGAGCTGGAGTGCACAGGTGTAATTTCGGAGCACGCTGAGGAGGCGTGTGGAGCTAGGGTAGAGCGAGGCGTCCGGTCGGTATCTGGAAGGAAGCAGTGTTGCGGGTGACGTCACCGCTAAAACCGACAGGCGATGCAAGACGCTGAAAGACAGCGTAAAGGTCTGTAATGAAGCTGCACAATAACAGACAAGGATAACTAAGCTGGTAAAACTTAGTTACAAAGTTATAGTAGGTAACTTGGAGGCTTGTAATTTAGAAGTCCAGGAAAGTTCCAAGATAATGACTGAAGTAGTCAAAAATTACTAAGCATGTAATGAACCGTGGGAGGGCTTTTTATACAGGTTGTGGAATGGAATCAGGTTTCCTTAAAGGTACAGATACAGATCATGACAGTACTCCCCCTTCAATGATCCACTCAGGGATTATCTTTTATTATCTTTTATTAGATATTGAAAGGTGGCGGGCGCATTACAGAGCCCGAATGCCATCACCGTATATTCATACAGTCCGTAGCGCGTACGGAATGCGGTGAGCCATTCGTCTCCTTGTCTTACACGAATAAGGTTATATGCACCTCTTAGATCTAATTTCGTAAAGTATGAAGCCCCTTCAAGTCTTTCTATTAACTCTGGAATCAGAGGTAATGGGTATCTGTTTTTTATGGTTCTGCGATTTAGCTCTCTAGAGTCAACTATGGTTCTAATGGTGCCATCTTTATTCTTGACGAAGAACATACCTGCTCCAGCGGGAGAGGTGGATGGTCTTATAAAACCTTTACGAAGATTTTCTTCTAGATAATCTTTCAAATAATCCAATTCAATTTGTGAGAGAGGGAAAATGTGCCCACATGGTATATCAGCCCCAGGGGACTAGGTATATCGGGCAATCATACTTCCTGTGAGGAGGAAGATTTTCTGATTCCCTTTTACAAAATACATCGGAGAAATCTGAATATTCAGGAGGTATGTTGGACTCAGTTTGTAAAATGTGATGAGTAGAAATACAAGTGTTTTTACAATAGTCAGAAGAAAATATAACATCAGAAGTTTTCCATGATATAGTGGGATCATGTAAAGTTAACCAAGAATAACCTAAAACCAGAGGGTAAATGGGGGATGAGATAACGTCAAAAGACACATATTCAACATGAGTTCCCCCTATAGATATTTTTAGGGGAATTGTGTGATGCGATATGGGGCCAGATGATATTTGACTACCATCAATAACTCTAAGCAACACTGGATTTGTCTTTTTGATAAGTGGTATTTTATTTAAGGTTGTGAAATTCAAATCCATATAATTGGTGCTGGCTCCTGAATCAATAATCGCCCTGGAGGTTACTCGTTGATTCTCCCACTGCAAAATAAGGGTGAGTGAGCAGTTTGTAGCATTAGGGGTTTGGACATTATAACAGGTATTTAAACATGTTTTCTTACCCTTTTTCTGGCGTCCCAGTATAGGACAATCTTTAACTGTGTGTTGTGCAGAACCGCAGTACATACAAAGGTTATTTTGTCTTCTTCTGAGCTTTTCTTGTAGGTTAAGTGGACCTTTTGCGAATCCAATATCCATGGCTTCAGGTGTGTTTTGTGAGTGACTACGTGTGATTTGTGGGGGGTTTGTAGGAAGAAGTGAACGTCTGAAAACGTTATCACTGGGACTACGTTCAGATCTGCGTTCTCTGAGACGTCTGTCTAAACTGATAGAGAGGTTAATTAACCCTTCCAATGTCTGTGGCATATCTACTCTTGCCAATTCGTCTTTAAGGGCATCACTTAAACCCAACCTGAACTGATTTTTTAGAGATAGATCATTCCAACCACTGTCCTTTGAGAATCTTTTAAACTCAGTTATATAATCCTCTACAGGCTTTTTTAGTTGTTTTAATGCTCTCATACCATTTTCAGCAGTGAGCTGCTTGTAGGGATCGTCATACAATTGCGACATTGCAGTAAAGAAAGATTCCAAGGACAGTAGTATGGGATCATTTGTTTCAAAAAATGTGTTAGCCCAAACACGAGGTTCCCCCCTGAGATAAGAGATATTTGTAAGAACCTTAATCTGATCTGTGGGATAAGTTAGAGGTTTGAGTGAAAATAACAAATAACAAGCGTTCTTGAATTCTCTGAAGTGTTTTCTATCTCCCTGGAAATGTTCAGGTGGGCTGACATTAGGTTCAAACGTGTTTACAATTTTTTGTTTTTCAGCAATTTCCTTTATGTATGACTTACGTGCAGTATTTTCATGTTGTAAGGTGTTTAATGCCTGTGTTATTGACTCCACTTTGTCGGTTAATGTCTGTACATGGGTCACTATATCTACTAGATTCATGATGGGCTTAGTAATTTATGTCACTAGTCAGTCAAGGTCCTTATAATCCCCTGTGAAGAGAGGTAAAGGTAGATTATAAATCCAACTGTAGATATGGTGTAATATGTTTAGGACCAGTTTCACCTTTATAAATTATGTTTGTTGAAGATTTGTTGTCTAAGGAGGTATTCGATATTAAATGATAAGAGCAATCATTTATTAGTACAACAAGTCTCCAGATAATATACGGTAAGTATAGTATGAATATAACCTATAGCCAAAAAGGTGGCAACATGTATGGCAGGTTACTTAATACTATAACACCTGGTGAATATAAGAGGTAAAAATATACCAGAGTATGGGTCTCTGATATAATCATGTAACAGATTGGAATAAGGCATGAGATATTAAGCCAAAAAGAGTCTTAAACGTAAGGAGTAATATTACAAAGGTATTATCAGGATAAGGTTGCGGTTTACAGAGGAGACCGGAGACAATTTATGAAAACTGCAGAGTAAACCTTACCGCGGAGTCCTTAGAGCACAGTATCCGTGAGGAGCTGAGGCCTTGAGGCAGAGCTGGAGTGCACAGGTGTAATTTCGGAGCACGCTGAGGAGGCGTGTGGAGCTAGGGTAGAGCGAGGCGTCCGGTCGGTATCTGGAAGGAAGCAGTGTTGCGGGTGACGTCACCGCTAAAACCGACAGGCGATGCAAGACGCTGAAAGACAGCGTAAAGGTCTGTAATGAAGCTGCACAATAACAGACAAGGATAACTAAGCTGGTAAAACTTAGTAACAAAGTTATAGTAGGTAACTTGGAGGCTTGTAATTTAGAAGTCCAGGAAAGTTCCAAGATAATGACTGAATTAGTCAAAAATTACTAAGCATGTAATGAACCGTGGGAGGGCTTTTTATACAGGTTGTGGAATGGAATCAGGTTTCCTTAACAGATACAGATCATGACAGGGGCTTTCGGTTTAGGGGTTAATAGGTTTATTATAGTGGCGGCGGTGAAGGGCTTAATAACTTTAGTATAGTGGGGGCGATGTGGGCGGACGGCAGATAAGGGGTTAATAATATTTAAATAGTGTTTTCTATGTGGGAGGGTGGCGGTTTAGGGGTTAATAACTATAGTATAGTGGGGGCGATGTGGACAGATGGCAGATTAGGGGTTATTAATATTTAAATAGTGTTTGCAATGCGGGAGGGCGGCGGTTAATACATTTTCTTAGTGGCGGCGATGTCGGGAGCGGCAGATTAGGGGTTAATACATTTATTATAGTATTTGCGATGCAGGAGGGCCTCGGTTTAGGGGTTAATAGGTAGTTTATGGATGTTTAGTGTACTCTGTAGCAGTTTAGTTATGAGTTTTATGTTACAGCTTTGTAGCGTAAAACACATAACTACTGACTTTAGATGGCGTTACGGATCTTGTCGTTTTAGGCTGTAACACTCGCTTTTTAGCCTGACCGCAAAACTGTCAGGGTGCCAGGAATCAGACTGAGACGAGAAGTGCAAAAATAATCACACCTTTATTAATAGCAAAAAATAATAAAAAGTCCACAAGTCAAATAACAAGCCAGGAGTCAAAACCAGAGCTGGTATTCAGATGAGCCGAGTCAGGAGCCAAAGCGAATAGTCAGACGAACCGGACTCAGGAACAAGGAAAACAGCAGAGTCAGGAACAAGCCAGGGATCAGGAACCAGGAAGGGTGTCAGGCAGCCAGGTAATACACAGGAACTCTCACAAACAGGTTTGAGACAACGCAAAGTCAAAGCATACTGAACAGAGGCCCTTTAAATAATAAGTGATGACATCACAATTCTGAGACTGCATCCTGTCTCACATGGATGATGCACACCAGTCTGGCCATAAAAGGAAGTGCAGGAAATGAGCAGCATCCCCCACAACGCACCATAGTCAGCAAGAGAGGTGAGTAAAATGGCTGCCAGCAGCACATGGCAAACAAAACAGGGAAAAAAACCCTGACAAAAACTCATAATACCAGCCCTATGGGAATCCCATGAAAAAACGTAATTTTTAAGAGTGCGGTACTGACGTTGCGTTATAGGCTAAAAGGCTTGTGTTAGACCGATACCGACAAGACTCGTAATGGCTGTGGTGCTGTTTTAACACTGAAAATAACATATTTTTAGCGTTAAAAGACGAACGCACTAACTTGTAATCTAGCTGAATGTAATTACATAAAATGGGAACAAACTATGTAATGAAAAGATTAATTTTTTCTACATATTATTAAACATGTTATATAAGAATCTCATAATAAAGGAAGCCCTATTTGTCACCAGCCATATTAGGTTTATACATTTCACCATGTAAACTTTTCATTAATAAGCAGTACTGCAATATTGTTGTGAAGTTCAGCATTGTAGCAGTATGTTAGTGCTAAGTCATGCAAAGCAGCAAGTATGTACATAATCTGGGTTAATATCTCAGTATCCTTTAACTTAAAGGGCATAAAAAACATTTTTTTTCTTTCATGATTCAGATAGAGAATACGTTTTTATACAACTGTCTACCAGGTACGCTCAGCACTATTCCGGCCCAGTGTACCTGGTTTTCAATCCGCCGCCCTGGAGGCGGCTGATGCCATAGGAATCAATGGGAGTCTGAAAGCAGCGAAAGCTCATGTTTGCTGATGCCTGATATCCCAAAGATTCCTATGGTAATGTTTACACCTAACACCCTAACATGTACCCCGAGTCTAAACACCCCTAATCTTCCCCCCCTACATCGCCGCCACCTACATTATACTTATTAACCCTAAACCGCCGCTCCCGGAGCCCACCGCCACTCTAATAAACGTATTAATCCCTAAACCACCACTCACGGACCCCGCCGCAACTAAATAAAGTGTTTAACCCCTAAACCGCTGCTCCCGGAGCCCACCGCCACCTACATTATATTTATTAACCCCTATTATGCCCCCCCTACACCGCCGCCACCTACATTATACTTATTAACCCATAATCTGGCCCCCCTACACCACTATATTAAATTTATTAACCCCTAAACCTAAGTCTAACCCTAACACCCACTAACATAATTAAATATAATTTAAATAAATATAAATAAATATAAATAAATATTCCTATCATTAAATAAATCATTCCTATTTAAAACTAAATACTTACCTGTAAAATAAACCCTAAGATAGCTACAATATAATTAATAGTTACATTGTAGCTAGCTTAAGGTTTATATTTATTTTACAGGCAAGTTTGTATTTATTTTAACTAGCTACAATAGTTACTAAATAGTTATTAACTATTTACTAAGTACCTAGCTAAAATAAATACAAATTTACCTGTAAAATAAAACCTAACCTAAGTTACAATTACACCTAACACTACACTATAATTAAATTAATTCCCTAAATTAACTACAATTAAATAAAATTAAATAAAATTATCAAAAGTACAAACCCCCCCCAACTAAATTACAGAAAATAATAAAATAATTACAAGATTTTTAAACTAATTAGACCTAATCTAATCCCAAACAAAATAAAAAAGCCCCCCCCAAATAAAAAAAAAACCCTACCCTACACTAAATTACAAATAGCCCTTAAAAGGGCCTTTTGCGGGGCATTGCCCCAAAGTAATCAGCTCTTTTACCTATAAAAAAAATTACAAATCCCCCCCAACATTGAAACCCACCACCCACACAACCAACCCTACTCTAAAACCCACCCAACCCCCCCTTAAAAAACCTAACACTAACCCCTTGAATATCACCTTACCGGGAGACGTCTTCACCCAACCGGGCCAAAGTCCTCAACGAAGCCGGGCGAAGTGGTCCTCCAGACGGGCAGAAGTCTTCATCTAAGCCAGGCAGAAGAGGTCCTCCAGAAGGGCAGAATTCTTCATCCAGACAGCATCTTCTATCTTCATCCATCCGGCGCAGAGCGGCTACATCTTCAAGACATCCGACGCGGAGCATCCTCTTCATCCGGAGTCTTCGTGAACAATGACGGGTCCTTTAAGTGACGTCATCCAAGATGGCGTCCCTTCAATTCCGATTGGCTGATAGAATTCTATCAGCCAATCGGAATTAAGGTAGGAAAAATCCTATTGGTTGATGCAATCAGCCAATAGGATTGAGCTCACATTCTATTGGCTAATTGGAACAGCCAATAGAATGCAAGCTCAATCCCATTGGCTGATTGGATCATGTGCCGGGTTTCACTCAATCGCAAACTTTTTACTTTCAACGCATAATACGTGTGCACAAAAGCCTCCTTCTAGTGAAGTTTACACTCCAGATGCTAGCGCTAAATACTTTTCCACTTTAGCCCTTTATTTGTATGCAGATCTTTTACAATGTTTATATGTATGTATATATATATATATAAATATATATATATATATATATATATATATATGAAGTAGAATTTCCTAAAACCCAAGTTTAGAGCTTAATGCATTCAGTTTGGATTTAAATTAAATTTAAAATGTCTTTTTTTTCCAGCTCCTCTATCGTTTCCTTTCCATCAGTATTTATATTGATGCTGTCTCGTGAGACAAACCTTTGTGCTTTCTAATTGTCTAAGGACTTTCCTTTTACCTATTAATAGCAAACTTAAAATACAAAACTGATCTTAGCTTTACACGGTGAAGCACTAGTGAGCTGCTCAGCTGTACAGATGAGTTAACATTTTGAATGCCTGATAAAAATAATGTTTGATATGTCTGGGGAAAAGATTTTTAAATTAAATTTTGTTAAATATATTCTTTATCAGTTTATATTTTATATAATTATTTTATATACACAAATAAAAAAGTACTTGCACATGCGCACTCACACACAAACATAAACTACACACTACACACACACATGAACATTACATACATGCACACATACTCAAACTACACACACACAGACACTAACAGTACATACATGCATACATACTCACACTACACACTACACACACAAACATGAACATTACATACATGCAAACATACTCAAATTACACAATATACACACACACACACACACACACACACAGACACTAACAGTACATAAATGCACACATACTCGCACTACACACACAAACATGAATATTACATACATGCACACATACTCACACTACACACACAAACATGAACATTACATACATGCACACATACTCAAACTACACAATACACACACACACACAGACACTAACAGTACATACATACACACATACTCAAACTACACAATACACACAGACACTAACAGTACATACATGCACACATACTCACACTACACACACAAACATGAACATTACATACATGCACACATACTCAAACTACACAATACACACACACAGACACTAACAGTACATACATACACACATACTCAAACTACACACACAAACATGAACATTACATACATGCACACATACTCATACTACACAATACACACACACACAGACACTAACAGTACATACATGCACACATACTCATACTACACAATACACACACACACAGACACTAACAGTACATACATGCACATATACTCATACTACACAATACACACAGACACAAACAGTACATACATGCACACATACTCACACTACAACCCCAATTCCGAAAAAGTTGAGACAGTATGGAAAATGCAAATCAAATCAAACAAAAAGAGTCATTTGAAAATTCAATCCACCCTGTACTATATTGAAAGCACATTATTAACACATTAGTTGATGTTTTACTTTGTGAATTGAATGTATTTCAGAAAATATACACTTATTTAAAATCTCATGACTGCAACACATACCAGAAAAGTTGGGACAGGGGCAATTTAGGACTAATAGCGATATGACAAGTTGAAATAAGAAGGTGATGTGAAACAGGTGAGGCAGTCGTGTAATCATAGTATATAAAGGAGCCTCAAAAAAAGTGAGCACAGACCCTGAGAATTCAGAGGGGAGGGCTTTTGACCCTTAATGAGGGAAGCCGTAAGTGGGTGGGTTTAGGGGTGAAGAATGGGATGCATTAAAAGGGGGACAGAGCAGGAAGGAAGCCCTCTTTTGATCATCCAGGTGTGAGAAGCTGTTTCATTCTCACACCCACGCCTGCCGGAGCTGAGCACGGTATGGTCCACCTACAAGAGTTGTTGCAGGTGGCTACATCCTTGTCTCAGGAGAGAGGGGCTGTTGGTTGTGGGGCAAACGGTGGTGATCAGAGGATGCAGGAGACCGGAAGTTTGGGAGGAGGCGGTGCACCGGATGGGGCCCACAGGTTGGTCAAAACCCTCAGAGTGCCTGAGACCTGAGGCGGGGGTAAAGAGGAGGTCAAAGGGAGGATCAGCTCCAAGTAAGTTCAAGAGCAGGAGAGGCCGTGTGGCATTGGCAATGGTCACGGATTTGCAGTGATACGACGGATGTGGATGGGAGGAGCTGTGATGCAGGAGCAGAGGCTAGGCCAAAGTGTATAGCGGTTACACGAAGGAGCAGCGCATCTGCAGGAGGAGACAGTAAGTGCCACTAAGCCACCAATGTGGAGAACTAGGGGGCTTCAACTGGCCTAGTTGGAACCCAGGGGAGGGCAAGAGGGGCAGCGGGACTGCTGGTGCCAGGTGGGGCAATGCATCACTGAGGTTGTGGGGAGTGTGAGCTCTGGGGAGGAGTTGTGAGCTCTGGGGAGCAGTTGCTATGGCTGAGGGGATAGAGCTGACGTACATGGGGGATATAAGGCCCAAATATGCCAGAGGAGGGGCATGCACCTGTAGCCGGCATGATACAGGGTAAGGGAGAGTGGCTAGAGAGGAGATAGGCAGAGTTTTGTATGGGAAATTAGGATTCCAAAAGTGTCTTGCTGGGGGGACAGAGAAGGGAGAGGTGTAGAGTAGACATGATGTAGTAAAAGAAAAAGAAAAAAACTAAAATCTAAAAATAAAATGAGTAATAAAAAGAACTGTCAAACTTGAGGGGTATTAGGATAATGAAGTCCCTGGGTGTGCCCCCCTTTTGTTTGGGGGGAGTTCGCTGGTGGCCTTGTTCGGCAGGTGGTGAGGAGGGGGCTACCAGTACATTGTGGTGACTGTTGTTCAAATACCCCCTCTTTTCCATAGCTTAGGTGGAAGGGCAGGGAATGGTGCAGGGCACAGACAGAGAGAGAGTTTTGGCAGCAGGGGCGTGGACGAATAAGGCTATGGGCAAAAGGGAGCAGGTGTGCCCCAGGGAACATGTCTGGATCCGCGGGATTGAAAGTGTCGGAGGAGGCTTCAGACAACCATGTCTTTGTTTCATCGGACCATCAGGATTATATTTGTCGGCTGAGGTGATAAAGAAGATCTGGAGAAGAGAGTTCTTGGAAATATTTTCATTACTGCCGCTGGATCAGTTTATGGAGATTAAGGAATACTCCAAGACAGAGCCCAGGAAGATATAGGAAATTGCCTAAATAGTTTGGTAACAGTTCCAGGGCTTTTTGTATTCTCATAAGAGTTATTGTGGAGAAATTCCCAGGAATAAGGGTCGGCTTTATGCTACTAGGATGAGATTGCATTGTCATATAGGACGTATGGGAAGATGGTGTGGTGGCGGTATGACGTGCAATTTCACCAACAGATCACTGTCAGGCCAGACATGCGGTGGGACGACCATGACATGGGGATCTGGTTGGAGATCATGACACTGCTAAGAGGGAATCAGTCCTTTCGAGGCTCAGGAAGTGACTTTGGGGGAGGACAAGCCAGTGGTACAGCCGTGGCCATTAGAAAAGGGTTCTGTTTCCAGTTCAACGATGGAGCCTGCACGAATATTCCATTTGCGGCGGCCTACTCGACCAAGCCCTTTGTTTCACAAATGGTAAGACCGGCACAAACAGCTTGTTGCTGAGAAACGCGTCGCTTGTTTTTAATCTTTTATAAGTAAAGTCTATCACTTTTATACAAAACACTTGCTATTGTGTATTATTTGTATCAATCCTAGTCCTCTGGATTTTTGCTGATTGCCTCCTGTGGAAGCCTCGTCATAGTCTGTTGGGTGACTGTATTGATCCCTTCCTGCCTGATTAGCATCATTGGAGATGCTCTACCGAATGTGAGTATATTACTAATTATATACATCACTGTCCTTTGGGTCCTAACTGTACTAGGCCATATAGGCACCTCTGTGTCTCCTTGTATCTTTATCACAGAATATCCTTCTCTATCCAAGAGGTCGGTCTGCTGGGTGACTGAGATAGATCCCAGACTGCTTCCACTGCACTAACTGGAGTGCTTCTAAGATTGTGAGTTTGAATTGGCACAACTAGATTGTATATATCGTGTGGAACAAACAATATTGGGCCATGTGGCGCATCTGTCTTTTTTCTTGTTTATAGATTACCTTCATAGGATCCAGGCTGGGTCCTCTACAGATTGCTGCCTTGAACATCTTCAATCCTCTTTACAGAGACTCTCGTTATATATTTTTTATTACAGTTTCTAATGTTAATATCACTGGACCAATAGTGTACTAACTGTGATAATATTTCTTATGATTTCTAATGCTCTTTTCTGAATTAGCCAGCTTAGACTGGACATTTAACTAATCATCATATATATTACATAGCTATTTGATTGATTACATCTGTCAATTGTATCCTTATCTTATATATATCATTAATTTACTTTAGGGCGCCCCCTATCTTATATAGAAAAAAAGACCGGCACAAAGCCAGGAGACGTCGCTGTTCAGAGTGCAGACACCAGTGAGGTAAGAAAGGATGGTGACATGGTTAGAAATGAACGTTAAGAGGGGAAAGAGGGGGGATGCTGAGTTGTTTTTTGTTTTCAGTTTGGGCTTCTGTATTCCTTTCAGTGAGCAGCGGGAGTCACGGTTTATAGTAATTTAAGATCTGCAATGGGAAGTTGCCAGGGGTGGTGCAGGAGAAGTTAAAAAAGGAGGTGCAGTTGGGGAGAATGGCATGCCCCTTTTTGTAATGGCCACTGGCTAATCTGAGGGTTTCACCCTTGGGTGTAGTGCCTAAGTAGGTTGGCGTGGCAGTTCCGTATGATACACCATTTATCATACCCAAAGGGCTGATCGGTAAATGATGGTATTGATCCGGCGCTGGCTGCGGTCAAGTACGCCTCGTTCAATTGGGCAGCAGCATTGGTCTGGAAGGCTGGGACGGGGACCCTCATGGCCAAGGTGGACATGGAGGCAGCATTCCGGCTGCTGCCTGAGCACCCACCTGTCAGTCATCATTTGCTAGGTTGCTTCTTTGATGGTTCGTATTTTGTTGATTTGGCATTACCTATTGGTTGTTCAATCTCATGATCATAAGGCAACATTGAAGGATTTGCAATCCCTACTTGGTAAACTTAATTTTGCTTGCTGAATAATCCCGGTGGGGAGAGTTTTCTCAAGAAGGTTGTCATTGGCGATAGCTGGGTGAAAGAGCCGCACCACCATGTGCGCCTTTCTCTGCAGCATAAGAAGGGCTTGAAGGTCTGGATGGAATTTTTGGACAGTTTCAATGGCAGGACCCTCATACCTCAACTGAGGGTGCTGGATTCTGATTTGGAGTTGTTCACAGATGTCTCGGGGGGAATTGGTTTTGGGGCTTACCTCGGGGGGCGGTAGTGTGTGGGGTAGTGGCCAGGCGGCTGGGGGGCAGCAGGTTTGACGAAGAACGTCACCTTTTTGAAACTGTTTCCGTTATGTGTGACACTGGTTGTGTAGCCAGATGTGTTAGCGAACAAGAGGGTCACATTCAGGTCTGACAATATGGATATGTGATGTCAATCAATCAAGAGGTTGACAGCAATTTCCGCTCCGTCCCGTGATTCACTTGTTGAGGCTGTTTGTTTTGGATTGTTTGAAAAAGAATGTGTATTTAAGAGAGGTAAAAGATAATTGCTGATGATCTTTCCCGTTTACAGTGGCATTATTTTCATACTTTGGCTCCAGAAGCAAAAGAGAGGGGAGACCAATGTCCAGAGGAACTGTGGTCTTTGCTATTCCCGATCTCGCAGGTTTGGTGAGGGGAGCATTAGCTCAGATGATGTGGTAGGCCTATTGGCAGGTATGGAGACAGTGGGGAGAGTTTTTATTCCGGGAAGCGAAGAAGGGTGATGGGGGATTGCGTACACACAACACATATATACACACATGCCCACACTCACATATAGATACAAGCACATACATGCATACTCACTGATAAACAAGCACAAACACACATAGATACACACATATACATGCATGCGCATACACACACAACACATATACTCACGCACATACACACACAAAGATACACATACATTCACGCATACACAGATAAACAGGGACACACACACATGCACACACACATTCCAATCTTATGACAGCACATCCATTCACAAATAAAGTTTCAAATTTATTTTACAACATTTATATTATCTTTTTAGTTACATGTGCATATACACACACATACACAATCACATGCACACACACACAGATTTATAAAATATACATCCAAACAGACAAACACACAGATATACACCAAAACATACACTAATACAGGCATACACACATACACACACACACACACACACACACATAGATACACTTATATAAACACACACTCAGATACACAAATACAGATAAACATGCACATACACATATTTACACAGGCACACACACATATACTGTTGAAATAAATAAAAAAAGAAAGAAAAAGGGCACTTATGCAGCAGACACAATTTATACAATAATATCTATATATATCTCCAACAAGTATTATGCATATACTGTATATGTCTCAGCAACTCAAAAGCGCTCCTATTGTAAATAGTACCTTAAATAATGATATATAACTGTATAATCAAGGATTTATTTAAATGTAAACGGTATTCATACCATCAACATAGATATAAAATCATATATAGGAATGTCTCCCTTGAATCAGCTAGCTATTTGCAAAAATCAATTAATCCAAAAATATTAGACAAAACAACACAAATAAAACAGAATGCTAAAAAACGTTTTTAAACATATAAAACGTTAAAAGTCACAAAGTCTAGTTTTTAAAACCACCTTTTTCAAAACCACCTTTTATGCTTTTGCACTTTGGCCCAAACGTGCATATATATGTCTCCAGAAGCTTAGAGTAGAAAATTGCTGCTTAGCGAAAGTGTATGCATATACTCAATCCTGAAGAATCACACTTGTACAGTTTCCACAAGTGAATGCTGCATCGCCTGTTTTCAACGTTTGGGGACAAATAACCGTATTACCTTGCATCACGCTGTGCTATTAGCTTGCCAAACGGAAACCGGTAATTCCTCTCAACTTGACTCAAACTTTAGAGTAGAGGTTATCTGGTCCTCTGTTGCTATGCAGTGATACACGTAATTCTGCATAGGAACAGAGGAGCAGGTAACCTCTATTCTAAAGTTTCTTTTTATATTGATTTCAACTGTCTATCTCCTATAAGCTAGTGAGGAGCTTATTTTGAAAAGACGCTAGACACTCCCTGCGCCTACCTTTCACACACTATTAAACACACATATACTCACACATGCACACACACAAATATACATGCACACACATACAGATATAGACACACAAACACACTGACACACACACAAATACACATGCACACACACACAGACACACAAATATACATTCAAAAACATTTTTTTGGAACAGGGTTCCACAAAAAGGAATACTATATTAGCACTGTATGCCCAGACTATTATATTATCCTAATCTAAGTGGATAAAATATAACTTTTATTAATCCTTTTAAAAGATGGGAAACAACACACAAATTAAAATTCTTATCCGAAATTCAGCTGTTAGTTCAAAAAGTGTCTCCTCCTGTCATTTAGTACAATCTTTTAATTCTTTGTGTAATGTCTTGGAGATACTATGGCCTCCATTACATATGCAGCGTCGCCCGCAAAATCCTCCGCCAACAGTTTTTACGTAATTTTGGTATTACATATACAGCGTAGCATACAAGTTACGCGCGTATTTTTCACCCGTCGCTCGCAATTATTACTCCCATAGGCTAACATGGGACCACGTCGTAAATCGGTATCCAATATCCAGCACAAGGCCTTACGTGGCGAAAATGGAGAAATCTTACTCCATTTTTACCTCGCCATAAAAGGCAGCCGTATCAGGCCTTGCGCTGAGTTTGGGAGCACCGTAACTCCCGAAAATGCCTACAAAAATAAACTAACACCTAACGCATGCGCAATGTCTATCTACCTGTCAACCGCAATCCCCCACCGCAATAACTAATAAAGTCTATTAACCCCTATATCCGCTATCAAACCCACACCACAAGTAATAACTAAATTATTAACCCCTAAATCCGCCAACCCCAACATCGCAAACTACCTCTTAAAACTATTAACCCTTAATCCGCCATTAACCCACAACGCAATAAACCTATTCAAGTATTAACCCCTAAACTGCCATAGCCCACATAGCCTATTAAATGTATTAACCCCTAATCTGCCGCCGCTAACGTTGCCGCCACTATAATAAAGTTATTAACCCCTAAACCTGTCTAACCCTAACCCTAACACCCCCCTAACTTAAATATTATTTAAATAAATCTAAATAAAATTAATATTATTAACTAAATTATTCCTATTTAAAACTAAATACTTACCTATAAAATTAACCCTAAGATAGGTACAATATAATTAATCATTACATTGTAGCTATTTTAGGATTTATTTTTATTTTACAGGCAACTTTGTATTTATTTTAACTAGGTACAATAGTAATTATATAGTAATTAACTATTTAATAGCTACCTAGTTAAAATAAATACAAATTTACCTGTAAAATTAATCCTAATCTAAATTACAATTACACCTAACACTACACTATCATTAAGTAAATTAAATTAATTAACTACAATTACCTAAAATTAAATACAGTAAAATAAAATAAACTAAAGTACAAAAAAACAACAACACTAAATTACAGAAAAAAATACAAGAAGTTTAAACTAATTACACCTAATCTAAGCCCCCTAATAAAATAAAAAAGCCCCCCAAAATAATAAAATTCCCTACCCTATACTAAATTACAAATAGCCCTTAAAAGGGCTTTTTTGCAGGGCATTGCCACAAAGTAATCAGCTCTTTTACCTGTAAAAAAAAGATATACAACCCCCCAACATTAAAACCCACCACCCACACACCCAACCTTACTCTAAAACCCACCCAATCCCTCCTTTAAAAAACTTAACACTAACTCCTTGAAGATCACCCTACCTTGAGCCGTCTTCACGCAGCCGGGCAGAAGTCTTCATCCGATCCGGGCAGAAGTCTTCATCGAATCCGGGCAGAAGAGGTCCTCCAGCCGGGCAGAAGTCTTCATCCAAGCGTCATCTTCTATCTTCTTCCATCTGACGAGGAGCGGCTCCATCTTGAAGACATCCGACACGGAGCATCCTCTTCGTTCGACGTCCAACTGAAGAATGAAGGTTCCTTTAAATGACGTCATCCAAGATGGCATCCCTTCAATTCCGATTGGCTGATAGAAATCAGGCAATCGGAATTAAGGTAGGAAAAATCCTATTGGCTGATGGAATTAGCCAATAGGATTGAGCTTGCATTCTACTGGCTGATTGGAACAGCCTATAGAATGCATCAGCCAATAGGATTTTTTTACCCTTTAATTCCGATTGGCTGATAGAATTCTATCAGCCAATCGGAATTCAAGACACGCCATCTTGGATGACGTCCCTTAAAGGAACCTTCATTCTGGAAGAGACGTCGATTTAATAGGATGCTCCGCGCTGGATGTCTTGAAGATGGAGCCGCTCCGTGATGGATGGATGAAGAAAGAAGATGTCGTCTTTATGAAGACTTCTGCCAGCTTGGATGAATACTTCAGCCCGCTTGGATGAAGACTTCTGCCGGCTTCGATGAGGACTTCTGCCGCTTCGTTGAGGATGGATGTCGGGTCTTCAAAAACTGTAAGTGGATCTTTGGGGGTTAGTTTTTTTTAAGGGTTTATTGGGTGGGTTTTATTTTTAGCTTAGGTTTTGGGCGGAAAAAGAGCTAAATTCCCTTTTAAGGGCATTGCCCATACAAATGCCCTTTTCAGGATTTATTTAGATTTCTTTTAATTATATTAATGTTAGTGGGTGTTAGGGTTAGACTTAGGGTTAGGTTTAGGGGTTAATAATTTTAGTAAAGTGGGGGAGATGTTAGGGACAGCAGATTAGGAATTAATAATATTTAACTAGTGTTTACGATGCGGGAGTACAGCGGGTTTAGGGGTTAATATGTTTATTCTAGTGGCGGCGATGTCCGGAGCGGCAGATTAGGGGTTAATAATTTTATTTTAGTGTTTGTGATGCGGGGGGGGGGGGCTAGGTTTAGGGGTTAATAGGTAGTTTATGGGTATTAGTGTACTTTTTAGCACTTTAGTTATGAGTTTTATGTTACGGCGTTGTAACATAAAAGCCATAACTACTGACTTTCAGTTTACGGTATGGATCTTGACAGTATAGGCTGTAACGGTCACTTTTTGGCCTCCCAGGCAAACTTGTAATACCGGCGCAAAGGAAGTCCCATTGAAAAAGGACTTTTGGAAAGCTGCCGTAGTTACGTTGTGTTACGGCCTAAAAAGTGTGCGGTGCAGCTAAACCTGCAAGACTCGTAATACCAGCGGTAATGAAAAAGAGCCACAACGCTGCTTTTTCACTCATACCGCAAAACTCGTAATCTAGCCAATAGATATTTGTCCATGATTACGAGTAAAGGTTTATCGCCTTGTATATAGGTACCCCCTTATGTATTAGTTGTTGTGACACGTAACCTTGTGCATTGAATTTTATGGTACTTTTTATATTTCACCAAAGGATCTTTCTAACCTTTTAAATCCAAATAAAGATGTTTCTGATATTGCAGTTTCTGCTGCTTATTTTTGTATCAATACTCTACGTATATGTTGTAAATCATAAACTTTATTAGTTGAATATCATGTATTTGAATTAAATATTGATATTATTACTGTAGGTGTAGTAAATGACTCTTTGTATTTGGTTTACAACTTTTATTTTCAGATTTGGAATGTTGAGTGACGTTTTCTTACTACTTTCGATCTAAATGAGAAAGTGTACTTGTGACAAGTTAGAGTTTTAGTTATTCAGCAATTATGTTGTGATTTAACCCGAGACTAATTATTAAATATTGTAACCAATTTTTTATATATACTAGCTGCACTCTGTAGTTGTTAGGCTGTTAAATCTATAAGCATAAAGGTTTTTCTTATTGTTGAATAAATTCAAATACCTCAATACTATTTTTAGCCTTTGTGTTGGTATTGTATATGTTGCCGCTTATCACTGTCAATGTGGATACTTGTTGATACCAGCAGTTTATTTAACCAACCTATAGCGTTCAAAATACCCCCACAATATTGGGCAGTATGTGTTATAATTGTAGCTATAATTGTAGCGTAACTTGGGTTTCTTTACTATTTGCGCTTGATTTGTTTGCCCCACTTATTTGTGAATTGGGGATTATTCTCAAGCTTGGGTTATGTATTGCCAGTTATTGCGCAACCTGTATTGCTATAGTATTTTGTTCGTAAATTTCAAAGTATTTTGTAGCCTGGTTCAGTTATCCAATATTATGAAACCTTGGTTGTTTGATGGATACAATTTCCTGTGTAAATATAAGTATAACTTTACAACCTGTATTGTTGTAGATATTTTTTTATTTTTAGACTTCAAAATTCTACTTTTGCTTAGTTTACAAGTTACCAAATATTGTGCAACCTGTATTGTCAGATAAATATCTGTTTGCTATATAAACGTCTTTAAATAATCCTTGTCGTTTAATAAGATCAAGTACCTCAATACTAGTTTAACCCTTATGTTGGTACCATATATATTGCTGCTCCATAACTTGTGTTTTTGGCAAGTCTGAAGACTCGCCAGAAACATGGGCCCTCAAGCTCCGTTCGGAGCTTGATAAATGGGCCTCATAATATCAATATTTAATTCAAATACATGATATTCAACTAATAAAGTTTATGATTTACAACATATACGGTAGAGTATTGATACAAAAATAAGCAGCAGAAACTGCAATATCAGAAACATCTTTATTTGGATTTAAAAGGTTAGAAAGATCCTCTACATGGCTAGTGCAGGACCATAATTCACCTGATGGTGTGTAAGGGCGTGCGGACGGGGTCCGGCGGAGGACGGGGTCCTTGTCATTTTTTTGTTTTATGACATAATGAAAAATCCAACGAGACAAAATGTATTACCGCAAAATGCAGGAAATTTTATTTTTCTTCTTGTATAAATATGATTGGAATGTTTTGCTGGTCCATGTTTAAGAAATGATGTTTGTATTGTGGAGATCAATAAAATTTATAAAAAAAAAAAGAAAGATCCTTTGGTGAAATATAAAAAGTACCATAAAATTCAATGCACAAGGTTATGTGTCACAACAACTAATACATAAGGGGGCACCTATATACAAGGCGATAAACCTTTACTCGTAATCACAGACAAATATCTATCTATTAAAATCAAGCAAAAAGCTAAATTAAGACCAATTAGGAAGGCATACAGACAATATTTTTACGTTGAAACATACCCTACCCATATATTATCATCAAGATTTTGTTAAAACTCACTAAAACAAGTATACCTCTCCACAATCATATATAGAACAAGTTGTAATTTTAACTGAGACATTAAATATCTAACAATAATCTTACCTTGGTATATGACTCAATTACTGAAATAATAAACACCAAGAATAATCATACTCTGATTTAAACTCTGAATCAGAGTAGTAGCATACCCACCAATATATTAACCCAAGTAAAGTGGCAATCCCAATTTTTCAATCATAGTATCTCTGAGACATTACACAAAGAATTAAAAGGTTGTACAAAATGACAGGAGGAGACACTTTTTGAACTAACAGCTGAATTTTGGATAAGAATTTTAATTTGTGTGTTGTTTCCCATCTTTTAGTTGAAATACTTATTATTGAAAATCAGGCACAAAATACAGAATGCTTTGTTCAACAGTATGTAAACTCTCCCTCTTTCCCCAATGTCTCTGGATGTTCCAAGTAAGCTATCTCCTCTCTTTATCTAGGTATAACCCAGAGATCAAAGGCTTCTGTAGCTGAACAATAGATATACTTTAAGAATGTCCAAAAGTTCTGTATTTCTTAGCGTCTGGAAATATAACAGAAGCACATGTAGAAGGATGATAGGAAGGACAGAAAAAGTCCATATCTCCTTTACCTCCCATCTCTTATTATTTTATATTATTAGCAAAAAATAACAACAATAACTAACCCTAACATAATTAACCAAAAATAAACACACAATTACATTCAACTTGCCTGTTTTGTTATTACCTTGTCGCCAGCTCCGAGAGAAGAGATTTACTTTCAAAATGAGTTACTCAATATCGTCAAATTTTGTCTTGTCTGATTTCTGTCACAGGAGGTATCTCTATCTTAATTGTCAAAGTATCACCTACGTCTGGGAAATCTTACACCAACTAATTCCCTCAATAACCTTTCAATATCCAGTAGTACCAGACCTTTAAAAACTGGTCTTGAGTACCCTGTATGGAGGCCGCTGTTTCCGACATATTATATACCAATTGGATCTTCTCCCTTACCTCCCCCCAGGAGGGTACCACTGTTTTCCAATACCTAGCAATGGTAATTCTGGTAGCTGTACATAACGTGCGAATAAATGTATTAGTAGCTGCATTAAATCTTGGTATGTGTTCATTCAGGAGTGCCTGAGGCGCCCCTAAGGTGATATTGTCACTCAACACTGTGCTCAACAGATTGGATAACTTTGACCATAACTGTTGTACCTGAGGGCAACCCCACCACATGTGGATGTATGACCCCAGCTCCAAACATCCCCTATAGCAGTTTTTGCTGCCCCCCGTGGAATATTGGGAAGTAACAATAGGAGTAAGGTACCACCGGAATGTCGTCTTTATACAATTTTCTTTAAAGTCTGCACAGACTAAGCCCTTATGAGAAGAAGCGAAAATCGCTTCCCATTCTTCCTTTGAGTATTCCTTATCAAAATCCATCTCCCATTTACTTGCTATTAGTGTTTTAGAGGTGTTTTTAGCCCTTTGTAGTGTTAGATAAATCTGAGAAATCACTTTTTACCCCTAAAACTTGTATTACATAGACGCTCCAATATTGTCGGGAATTGTTTTTTGTATTGTGGTATGTACTTTGCAATGGCAGAGGCTACCTGAAGAAACAAGAACCATTGTAGTTTATCAGGCCTAATTAACTCTTGTATAAATTCGTATGTGGCTATCTTACCATTTTGAAAGAAATCTGCTACCCTATAGAAACCTTTGTTCTCACATTTTTCTATCTGGGCCCGGAAATCTGTATGCAGAAGAGTTTTAATCGGTCTCATCATCAAATTAGATGGAATTAGGTGTAGGGACCTGGTCAGTGTTGACCAAATATGCATCATTTCTATAGTAATCGATGAAGCAGAGGAGTCCTTAATAGACCCACCATCCCGCTCCCATAAGATATCTTCTGGAGATCTATAAGAAGAAATTGCTGTGTTTCCCATCTTTTAAAAGGATTAATAAAAGTTATATTCTATCCAGTAAGTTCCGGGCTATATAATAGTCTGGGCATAGAGTGCTAATATAGTATTCCTTTTTGTGGAACACTGTTCCAAAAAAATGTTTTTGAATGTTTAATGAATACTAGCACCACTCCTCAACTTATCTGATACATTAGAGGGTAACAATACCTCAAGCTATTCACTAAATGAGAGGAGATTGCCTTTTTTAGTGCCCTAGTCCAATTTTTGTGTAGAACACAAATATACACACACACAGACACACAAATATACATGCACACATACACAGATATACACACACAAACACACATGCGCAAACACAGATATAGATGCACACACGAACACACACACCCAGATACACACACACACACTGACACACACAAATATACATGCACACACACAAACACACATGCACACACACAGATATACACACACACAAATATACATGCACACACACTGACACACAAATATACATGCACACACACACAGACACACAAATATACATGCACACACACAGACACACAAATATACATGCACACACACAAATCACACACCTATCAATCTTAGGACAGCACATACATCCACAAATAAAGTTTCAAAATGTTCAACATTTATATTATAAGTTTGAGTTACAAAAGACATAAGGGAGCCCCTGGGAGTTCGAAGTAACGGGAAGGGGACTTGACCGTTGGAGGAATTAGGCCTAGTGTGTGATTGGTTGGGAGCCTGGAAGGGGGCAGGCTTAGCACGCGCTGTTACGCTTTTAAGGAAAGAGCGGGGGAATCTGTCATCAGATTAGTTATCAAACTTATGTGGAAAGTGCTTGTTCGTTGTGGATTTATTTGTGATGGCGCATTTTGATGCGATTTTCGACCAACTTAAGTTGGAAGCTGCTAAAATGGGCCCTACCTGGCTCGAGGAGAAGTTACGTCCCTTGTTTGGATCTGATATTGAACCGAAGGATGATAAGGAGGACGCTGCTTCGAGACCGGTGAGGCGTTCTAGGCCTCCGGTTCGTTTGGATCCGGATTCGGAGGGGAGTAATGGCGGACGGAGGAGACCCAGCCCCAGTCCGGGGTTAAAGGCGGCCGTGAGGAAGAAGTCAAGTTCTGGTTCTGGGAGTCGGCAGGCCGGAGCTGAGGTTGTGGATCCCGCTATGATGTCTGGGAGCATTTGTTCTCTACCGGAGCAAGTTACATTGCCTGTAAAGAAGGGTGATTCTTTGCCTAAGGGTAAGACGGCCAATTTAGGCCAAAAAGTGGTATTTAAGGGGAAGAGGCAAGTTAATAAAGGTGACGGTCCGCCGAGGCCTAGTTTATCGAGTGGTAGTAAGGAGCAGGTGAGTGGTGGTAGGTTAGGAAGTGTTTCAGTGAGAAAGAGGGGTGAGGAATTGAAGGTGTCAGGCCCGACTGTGCTGGCTCAGGCGGTTGAGGAGCAGTTACATAATGTTTCAAATACGGTCCAGATTTTATGGCCTAGTAGCAATTTTGAGGAACAGGATTATCGAGTTTTAGATGAGAGGGTGGAAGGGGTCGAAGTCAGTGAGAGTCAGTATGATACAGAGGTTGATAACGGCGTTGGGGAATTAGCATTATATTTAGATTCTTCTGAGGAGGATTTTATTCCTCCTTCTCCCAGTGTAGTTAACCCCCTATGCCAGTTTAGACCAGCAGTCAGGGCATCGAGTGGTTTAGTTTTAAGGGGTGAGTTAAGAAATTTGAGTGGTAGGAATGTTGATGTGGTTGAAAATTTACCTGTTTCTAATAATGTTTTTCTTTTAGAAGGGAATGAGATTGGGTCACGGCCTGAGAATTCTCCGGGTTTCTTGGTGGTGGGAAATGACGGCCTAAGTGGGGAAGCTTATGGCCTTCAGGAATCCTGGACGGATAATATCAGGCTTGATATGGAGGACGGCGTTCCGGGGGCGGAACGTTCTAATGAAAGGGGAGAAGAAGCAGGGGTGAGTACGGCCAACAATTTTAATTTTGGTCATCAGGGAATGATGGGACGGAGGCATAACAATACATTTCATAGCTTGGTTAATTCTGTTCAACGTCCAAACAGGTCTGGGATTGGGAGAATACAAGGTAGAGGTAGACAACGCAAGAGGTATGGGGATTTAAGGGGTGAAGGGTTTGAGGTTACATCTGCTAAGAGGGGTAAGGGTGTGTTAGTGGACAGTAGGTTGGGTATGTCTACGGCTAGTAGGGGCATTGGAGTTTGGGCACCTTCAGGGGGTTTGTCACATGTTTCTGTTTTACAGGCTGAAAGAGATCAACAATTGATGGCTAATATGGAACCTAGGACTCCTGGGTTCCAGAATATAGAGAAGGTCACGGCTGCATCTCAAGGGGATCAGTCTGCAGCGGCTCAGGATCTTAGGACAGGTAATGAGGGATCTGGGGCTGTGACTTTGAATGTGGGGGTTGAAACAGTTGGTGTGAATGCTGATCCTTTATCAATAACTGTTGTAGCGGGTTTAAGGGACTTGTTAGCTAAGTTAGAAGGTCCTAAAGTTACGGGGGGAGTCGCCAATTCTTGGGTTCCTCCTGGATCTGCAACTCAAAATGGGGCATTTGGGATTTCTGATGTGGGAACAAAAGATGTAGGGTCGGCACCTCAATCTCAAGTGGTTGGTTTGTCTCAGTCAAAAGTGGCCAATGTTGATAGTAAAGGGTCTGGGGGTTCAGAGCTTAAAATTGCTGACACGGCTTTGGCCAGAACTTGTTTGTGTTCTATTGGGCCTTTGGGTATGCACTTGACGGTGGAGTTAAGGGAGAAGATATGCAAGAGAGAGTTTATTGAATTATTTTCTCTCCTCCCTCTTGACCAGTCTTTTGAGATACCTGAAGACTCAAAAAAGGATGCGTCTAAGAAGGAAGAGGAGGAGAGGAAAAAACGATACAGAAAATTACAGAAAACATTTACTAACTGGTTTCAGGCTTTTGTTATTTATGCCAGTGTATTCGCTAGTAAGTTCCCTGATCAAGGCGCGGCACTTTTTTGTTATTTAGATGAAGTAGCCGCTGCTCAGAGAACATATGGGGGTATGGCTTGGTGGGTTTATGATGAACAATTTAGACAACGTTTGTCGGTTAAGCCTGAGATGAAGTGGGATGATCGTGATATGGGCCTTTGGCTAAAGGTGATTACCCCCTTAAGGTCTTTGCAGCCTTTTCGTGGGGGTGCCGGCGGGTCACTTCAAAGTGGGTCGTCAGCAACAGTCAAAAAAAGTTTCTGTTTTGCTTTCAATGAAAAGTTTTGCAAATGGGGATCGACTTGTAAATTCAGACATGAATGCTCAGGGTGTGGGGGATCTCACCCTTCCATCAAGTGTTTCAAAAAGAACAAATTGGGAGGAACCCAGGAGCTGTCTGAAAAAGGGATTAACTCCGGTGAGGTTAAGCGGGATGGAGCTGTGGCTCGTACTATACGCTAAACAGAAGGGCTTTGGTGAAAAAGCTTTGTTATTGTTGCATGGTTTTGAGTTTGGTTTTAGAATCCCATCTTCAGGGGGCGTTGTTCATTACAGGGGTAACCTTAAGTCTGCTAGAGAATGGCCTGATGTTGTTAGGAGTAAGCTCGAGAAGGAGGTTTCTTTGGGTCGAATGGCAGGTCCTTTTAAAGTTTCTCCTATTCCCCATTTGCGTATTTCTCCCTTGGGAGTGGTTCCTAAGAAGGAACCTGGTAAATTTCGACTTATTCACCACTTATCTTTTCCAAAGGATGGGTCTGTTAATGATGATATTCCAGAGGAATTATCGTCTGTGTCTTATACATCGTTTGATATGGCAGTTAATCTGGTTAGGGAGGCTGGTCAATTTGCTTTAATGGCTAAAGTGGACATTGAGGCAGCTTTTCGGTTGCTTCCGGTTCATCCTTCTTCCCATTATCTCTTGGGATGTTGTTTTGATGGTTTTTTCTACATCGACCTTTGCCTCCCGATGGGTTGTTCTATTTCTTGTTCATTGTTTGAGTGTTTTAGTTCTTTTTTAAAATGGGTTGTTAAATTTAAGTCAGGATTCTCTTCTTTAGTTCATTATTTGGATGATTTTCTTTTTGTTGGTCCTCATGAATCGGACGTTTGTTTGAAGTTAAGGGATTGTTTTTATTCAATGGCATCTGAATTTGGGGTTCCTATTGCAATGGAAAAGTCTGAGGGTCCAGTTACGGCCCTTAAATTTTTGGGTATTACAATTGATTCAGATAAAATGGAATGTAGGTTACCTTTGGAAAAGATTGTGGATTTGTCAGAAATGATTCAGCATTTTTTGGGGGTCCGTAAGGTGACTCTGAGGGAAATGCAATCTCTGCTGGGAAAATTGAATTTTGCTTGCAGAATCATTCCCATTGGTAGAGTTTTTTCTAGAAGAATGTCATTGGCTATGTCTGGTGTTAGTAAGCCTCATCATTTTGTAAGGATTAAAAAAGGCCACAAGGATGATTTGAAAGTTTGGTTGGAGTTCCTTAAAAATTTTAATGGGGTTGCAATCTTTATGGAAGCTAGGATCTCTAATGTTGATTTGGATTTGATAACAGATGCAGCTGGTGGTGTCGGTTTTGGGGCTTATTTTCAGGGTCATTGGTGTGCAGAGGTGTGGCCTCAAAAATGGGTGGTATTGGGTTTAACTCAGAACCTAGTCTTCCTTGAATTATTTCCGATTCTGGTGGCATTATTTGTGTGGGAAGTTGATTTGGCGAATAAATCCATATTGTTCCACACGGATAATATGGGTGTTGTTTCTGCTATTAATTCATTATCTGCGTCATCATTACCAGTTTTGCGTTTATTGAGAGTACTGGTCTTGAAATGTTTAAGTATGAATGTTTTTGTCAGAGCAAAGCATATCCCTGGTAAGCTTAATTTGATAGCAGATTCTTTATCTCGTTGACAGTGGTGTCGCTTTCGGGAGCTGGCTCCTCAGGCGGATGTAGCTGGAGCGAAGTTTTCGGCCCAACTTTGGAAGCTTGGGACAGAGGATTGGCTGAATTAATTAAGAAGTCTTTGGCTCCAGGTACTTGGGTGTCTTATGTATCAGTCTGGAGGGAATGGGAAATGTGGTTAGGTCAGGCTGAAATCAAAGAAGGGTCTGATGATGTCACGGGCTGCTTATTGGAATGGATGTGGCATTGGGGAACCTTGGGTTTGTCAGCATCTAATATGGAGAAAAGATTGGCGGCACTAGCATTTAGATTTCGTTTATTAGGCCTTCCTGACATTACAAAGGTTTTTTGGGTACGTCAGGTCCTTAAAGGTTTGAAGAAAAAAGCGAAGGGTAGAGACAAGAGAAGGCCTATTACATTTACTTTGCTTAAAATTTTTTGGGTAGTATTGGCTGATGTTTGTGTATCAGCATTTGAAGTAATATTGTTTAGAACGGCCTTTGTATTGGCCTTTTTTGGGGCTTTTAGGCTTTCTGAATTGGTAAGCCCTAGCAGGAAAGTTTCTGGAGGTTTACAGAAAGGAGATGTAATATGGAATGAGAGCAGGGTTGAAATCTTACTGAGAAGTAGTAAAACAGATATTTATGGAAAAGGCAAGAATATAGTGCTGTTCCCTAGCGGTGCAGAGATATGTCCTTGTCAGGTAATGATGCTTTATGGGTCCATACGGCCTTCGCAGGATGGCCCTTTGTTGGTTCACTCAGATGGTTCATTTTTGTCACAATATCAATTTAGAGCCATTTTGAAGAGTCCAATTGTTTTATTGGGTTTTAATCCATTGGAGTTCGGGTCTCACTCATTCCGTATAGGAGCTGCTACTGAAGCTGTTATGCTTGGTCTCAGAGAGGATATAGTCAAAAAGATTGGTAGATGGGGTTCAAGGGGTCCATCCGATAAAAATCATCGCCCGCAAAAGCCGGCGACGCCAATATTTGCGCGGGTTTGGTATCACATATACGGCGTAACCTAGAAGTTACGCGCGTATATTTCTGCCGTCGCCCGTAGTTTTTTGGGCTATAGGCAGGTATACCAAACCAGCGCAGTTTGGTATCCAATATGCAGCGTAAGGACTTATGTGGCGAAAATGGAGAAAACTTACTCCATTTTCACCTCGCCACAAAAAGCAGCCGTAAGAAGCCTTACGCTGACTATTGGAGCCCCGTAACTCCCTAAACTGGCTGCTAAAATAAACCTAACACCTAACGCATGCGCAATGTCTATCTCCCTGTCAACCGCGATCTTCTAAAATAAACCTAACACCTAACGTTATTAACCCCTAAACCGCCGCTCCCGGACCCCGCCGCCATCTACATAAACTAACCCCCTACTGTGAGCCCCTAAAACCGCCGCCATCTACCTTATCTATCCCCTAATTAGAACCCCTTACACCGCTGTCATCTACCTTATCTATCCCCTAATCTGACCCCTTACACCGCCGCCACCTATATAAAAATTATTAACCCCTAATCTAATCCCCCTATACCGCCGCCAGCTATATTAATATTATTAACCCCTAATGTAAGCCCCTTACACCGCCGCCATCTCTATTAAAATGATTAACCCCTAATTTAATCTACCTACCCCGCCGCCAGCTATATTATCTATATTAACCCAAAGTATATTATAGTTAATATAGGTATTACATTATATATATTAACTATATTAACCCTAATTATATTAGGGTTAATATAGTTAATATAGTTACTATAGTATTTATATTAACTATATTAACTCTATCTAACCCTAACACCCCTAACTAAATTTATATTAAATTAATCTAATTCATTTATAAACTAAAATATTCCTATTTAAATCTAAATACTTACCTATAAAATAAACCATAAGATAGCTACAATATAATTAATAATTACATTGTAGCTATGTTAGGGTTAATATTTATTTTACAGGTAAATTGTTAATTATTTTAACTAGGTATAATAGCTATTAAATAGTTATTAACTATTTAATATCTACCTAGTTAAAATAATTACCCAATTACCTGTAAAATAAATCCTAACCTAAGTTACAAATACACCTACACTATCAATAAATTAAATAAACTACAAACATCTATCTAAAAATACAATTAAATTAACTAAACTAAATTACAAAAACAAACAAACACTAAATTACAAAAAATAAAAAAAGATTACAAGATTTTTAAGCTAATTACACCTATTCTAAGCCCCCTAAGAAAATAATAAACCCCCAAAATAAAAAAAATTCCCTGCCCTATTCTAAATTAAAATAAATTCAAAGCTCTTTACCTTACCAGCCCTTAAAAGGGCCTTTTGTGGGGCATGCCCCAAAGAATTCAGCTCTTTTACATACAAATACAATACCCCCCCCCATTACAACCCACCACCCACATACCCCTATTCTAAAACCACCCAAACCCCCCTTAAAAAAGCCTAACACTACCCCCCTGAAGATCTCCCTACCTTGTCTTCACCACACCGGGCCGAACTCCTGATCCGATCCGGGCGATGTCTTCCTCCAAGCGGCAAAGAAGAATTCTTCCTCCGGCGATGTCTTCCTCCAAGCGGCAAAGAAGAATTCTTCCTCCGGCGATGTCTTCCTCCAAGCGGCAAAGAATTCTTCCTCCGGCGACGTCTTCCTCCAAGCGGCAGCAAAGTCTTCATTCTTCCGGCGGCATCTTCAATCTTCTTTCGGAACAGCCAATAGAATGCAAGCTCAATCTGATTGGCTGATTGGATCAGCCAATCGGATTGAACTTGAATCTGATTGGCTGATTCAATCAGCCAATCAGATTTTTCTAACTTAATTCCGATTGGCTGATAGAATCCTATCAGCCAATCGGAATTCGGCGGACGCCATCTTGGATGACGTCATTTAAAGGTACCTCATTCGTAGTTCAGTAGTCGGCCGGGATGGATGCTCCGTGGCGGCGGAGCGAAGAAAGAAGATTGAAGATGCCGCCGGAAGAATGAAGACTTTGCTGCCGCTTGGAGGAAGACGTCGCCGGAGGAAGAATTCTTCTTTGCCGCTTGGAGGAAGACATCGCCGGAGGAAGAATTCTTCTTTGCCGCTTGGAGGAAGACATCGCCGGAGGAAGAATTCTTCTTTGCCGCTTGGAGGAAGACATCGCCCGGATCGGATCAGGAGTTCGGCCCGGTGTGGTGAAGACAAGGTAGGGAGATCTTCAGGGGGTAGTGTTAGGCTTTTTTAAGGGGGGTTTGGGTGGTTTTAGAATAGGGGTATGTGGGTGGTGGGTTGTAATGGGGGGGGGTATTGTATTTGTATGCAAAAGAGCTGAATTCTTTGGGGCATGCCCCACAAAAGGCCCTTTTAAGGGCTGGTAAGGTAAAGTGCTTTGAATTTTTTTTAATTTAGAATAGGGCAGGGAATTTTTTTTATTTTGGGGGTTTATTATTTTCTTAGGGGGCTTAGAATAGGTGTAATTAGCTTAAAAATCTTGTAATCTTTTTTTTATTTTTTGTAATTTAGTGTTTTTTTTTTGTAATT
Source organism: Bombina bombina (assembly GCF_027579735.1). Lineage (NCBI taxonomy): Eukaryota > Metazoa > Chordata > Amphibia > Anura > Bombinatoridae > Bombina > Bombina bombina. The sequence goes on from NC_069500.1 coordinate 45,066,378, forward strand.
TAGTTTAGTTAATTTAATTGTATTTTTAGATAGATGTTTGTAGTTTATTTAATTTATTGATAGTGTAGGTGTATTTGTAACTTAGGTTAGGATTTATTTTACAGGTAATTGGGTAATTATTTTAACTAGGTAGATATTAAATAGTTAATAACTATTTAATAGCTATTATACCTAGTTAAAATAATTAACAATTTACCTGTAAAATAAATATTAACCCTAACATAGCTACAATGTAATTATTAATTATATTGTAGCTATCTTAGGGTTTATTTTATAGGTAAGTATTTAGATTTAAATAGGAATATTTTAGTTTATAAATGAATTAGATTAATTTAATATAAATTTAGTTAGGGGTGTTAGGGTTAGATATAGTTAATATAGTTAATATAAATACTATAATATATATAATGTAATACCTATATTAACTATAATATACTTAGGGTTAATATAGATAATATAGCTGGCGGCGGGGTAGGTAGATTAAATTAGGGGTTAATCATTTTAATAGAGATGGCGGCGGTGTAAGGGGCTTACATTAGGGGTTAATAATTTTAATATAGATGGCGGCGGTGTTAGGGGCTCACTTTAGGGGGTTATAGATATAATATAGCTGGCGGCGGGGTACGGGAGCGACGGTTTAGGGGTTAATAACTTTATTAGGTTGCGGCGGGGTACGGGAGCGGCGGTTTAGGGGTTAATAGCTTTTTTATTGTTAGGATAGTGAGGGGGGATAGCGGATAGAGGGTTAGACGTGTCGGGCTTTGTTAGGGAGGCATGTTAGACGTGTCGGGCTATGTTAGGGAGGCGTGTTAGACAGTGCGGGTGATTTAGACTTTAGTCAGGTTTTATAGGCGCCGTCAGTTTTAGCAAGTGACGGCGCCGCATATTGGATGGCTCGAGTTACGAGCTGAAACTGCGGGCGACGTGGGTTCTCTCGCTTGCGTCGCAAACTGCGATCTATATCGGATCGCGCCCCAAGTCGTTATAAATCTTATGTTAGACCTGATTTGAGGGTTTAAAAAAAAATATATATATATTTTTTAGATTGGGATGAATGTTTTGGAATGTTTGAGCTGAAATCATCCTGAATGTTCTCTTTTATTTCTTTTATTTCAGGTGTGAGGATCGTATGGGTGATGGGGCATTCATTTATATATTGGGCCAATGATGAGGCCAGTAAGAAAATGGGCGGCCTTCAGCTCGGGTGTCCAGTTGGTCAATGGGAGGTCAAATGGTTTGGGATTAGGGGTATGTGCTGGGAACTTCTGTTTCCTGTGTTTCTCGATTACAGCAAGGTTTTCCATCACCCGGATGTTTTGATATTGCATTTGGGGTGGAATGATTTGGGTATGATTCCTCAAAAAGAATTAGTAAGAAGAATTAAAAGGGCAATATAAAAGAGCTTTATCCCGGAATTAAAATAGTCTGGTCACAGATTACTCCTCGACTGGTTTGGAGATCAGCGTGGGATTATGATAGGTTGGAAAAGAGCCGCAAGAAAGTTAACAAAATAATTAGCTCTTTTGTAAGAAGGTTGGAGGGGGGGTGTTGTTTTCTACCCAGATTTTGAAGTGGAAGGGGCTGAGGAATTCTATCTAAAAGATGGTGTTCACTTTAATCGATTTGGGCTGCAGCTATTTCTTTTTGATATAAAAGAAGCGTTGTGCAAAATTTTGGGTTTGGCGGGACTGGGCTGTTCGGTCAGTCCAGTCGGTGGCGGGGGTGCTAGTTCCCAGACAAATATGTTAAGCAATATGGCCAAGTGATTTGGAGGATTTTAAGTAGTTGCCTCTCCATGGGGTGAGCGGGCAACTGGTTTTATAGGGGCAAGGGGTTCCCTATTAAAGTGTAGGTGTCCTTGGACGGACTCAACGGGGATATAGTTGAGTCCAGTTTTTGAATAACGGCCATCTTGTTTTTGTGGGTTTGGGAACTAGCACCGCTGTGGGGAATTGATAGTTTGTTTGATTTGGAATGTTATTTATGAACATCAGGTATGTTCTGTTAAATGTTTGGAAATATTTTATTATACAATATTTTACTTATGTTATTAATAAAATGGCTGCTGCCAATTTTTATACCAAAGTTGTGTGTAACTCTTATTTATAGCAATTAAGTTATTTAATAAATTTTAGGCCAGGGATTGACGACTTTAAAGGTCAGGAATTTAAACTTTTGCTTTCATTCCGAGCAAAGAACACCATTGCAATAATCTTACCCCGTAACAAATGTTACCCTTATTTAGTAATGATGACAAACACTTTTTTTGGATTTAGAAAAGGTCACATATTTATTAGTTTAAACAGCATTAATTGCCTTTATGGCCAAATTTGAGCGATCCTCTTAAACTGTCAAATCATAACAGATCATAACAGATCATAATAGATCATAACAGATCAACAATTCACTGCACCAGCATTGTAAAGAAATAGGCGGCCTCACGTAACTAAGAAGTGTGACCGCATGCAACTCAGGGGTGTAAGACATAGCAAATAACAGACCACCACTCAATGTCCCTGTACCCTACAGACCTCCCCCATTATCACCGTACCCACGTGCCAGGCCACCATATTTCACCGCATAGTGTATATGAATGACAGTTAACATAAACTATGAGAGATTACTTGCAATCAACTGGCTCTGACCGACAGACTATAAGACGATTTCATGCCACATGGCATTATAGCCCTTAAAGGGCAAAAAACATGGGCGGTCTTATATTGAATGGAAGAATCACCACAGCATTTGCCCCTAGCCGTGTTATTTTGATCGCTCCATATGACGTGACCTCTTCGTTGTGGCTAGCTTCTTTTTATATCTAGGGCGGGAGAGAGGGAAAAGGAACAAAAATTTTTTTTGCTCAGTTACTGTGTGCAGCCTGTTATATAACACTCTCTCCCTCCTCCTTGTGACATCACACTTCTTATCACCCTTGCACCAATCCAGGAGCTAGCCTCTTCAGTTAAACAATACACCTAGCCTAACCCCAGCCCCCCTCTAGCTTATCTCTTTGAACAATACACCTAATCTAACCCCACCCCCCCTTACTTCCCATGGCCAGCAAAGTAAATTCCTTAAAGGGACATTATACACTCATATTTTCTTTGCATTAATGTTTTGTAGATGATCTATTTATATAGCCCATACAGTTTTTTTGTATAGTTTTGCTTATTTTTAAATAACATTGCTCTGATTTTTAGACTCCTAACCAAGCCCCAAAGTTTTATTTATGCGAATTCAGTCATCTACCTTCTCCAGCTTGCTCCTGTTTGTGTAAAGGGTCTTTTCATATACAAAAGAAGGGGGAGGGGGTGTCTTATTTCCCACTTGCAGTGGGCTTTCCAGCTTCCTTTTCAACAAAGCTAAACTGAGAGCTTCTAAGTTTTGAAACAGTTTTATACTGGATTTTTATATTAGTATCTGTGCATATTATTCTTTATAGTAGTGTCTATTACATGAAGTTACATGAAAATGAGTGTATACTGACCCTTTAAGTTGTTCCCTTCCTATACTGTCATGATGAAGTTATCAACAGCTATAGAGACATGGGGTGTGGAGATTTTGGAAGAAGGGAGGAAAATAAGGAGCTCAGTTTTGGAGAGATTTAGCTTGAGGTAGTGAGAGGACATCCAAGATGAGATATGAGAGAGACAGTTAGTGACACGGGTTAGCAAGGAAGGAGATAGTTCTGGTGCAGTTAGGTACATTTGGGTATTGTCGGCATACAGATGATAGTGAAACCCGTCGGGCTTTATTAAGGAACTTACGGCTAGATTACGAGTTTTGTGTTATGAGCGGCTTGGTACTAACTTGCAAGTTATTTCTACCGCTCACCTCCCTATAGCGCTGCTATTACAGGTTTTCATAAACCCAGCCCATTGAGCTCCATACCGCACCAAATTACCAGCGCTGCTTTGAGCTGGTTTTATGTGCTTGTGCACGATTTCCCTATAGACATCAATGGGGAGAGCCAGTTAAAAAAAAGCCTTACACCTGCAATAAAGGAGCGTAAAGCTCCGTAACGCAGCCCCATTGATTCCTATGGGGAAACAAAATTTTTGTTTACACCTAACACCCTAACATAAACCCCAAGTCTAAACACCCCTAATCTGCCACCCACGACATCGCCGACACCTACATTATACTTATTAACCCCTAATCTGCCGCCCCAACATCGCTGCCACCTACAGTACACTTATTAACCCCTAATATGCTGCCCCTAACATCGCCGCCACCTACCTACATTTATTAACCCCTAATCTGCCGCCCCCAATGTCGTCGCTACCTACCTACACTTATTAAAGGGACAGTCTACCATAGAATCGTTGTTTTAAAAGATAGATAATCCCTTTATTACCCATTCCCCAGTTTTGCATAACCAACACAGTTATATTAATATACTTTTTACCTCTGTGATTACCTTGTATCTAAGCATCTTCTGACAGCCCCCTGATCACATGACTGTGACCAGTTATTATCTATTGTCTTAAATTTAGCATTGTTTTGTGCTAAATCTTAAATAACCCCCTGTGCCTGATCACAGTGTTATCTATATAGCCCACGTGTACTTTCTGTCTCTTTGTGTTGAAAAGAGATTTAAAAAGCATGTGATAAGAGGCAGCCCTCAAAGGCTTAGAAATTAGCATATGAGCCTACCTATGTTTAGTTTAAACTAAGAATACCAAGAGAAAAAAAGCACATTTGATGATAAAAGTAAATTGGAAAGTTGATTAAAATTGAAAGTCCTACCTGAATAATGAAAGTTTTATTTATACTAGACTGTCCCTTTAACCCCTAATCTTCCGCCCCCAACGTCGCCGCCACTATACTAAAGTTATGAACCCCTAAACCTAACCCTAAGTAGGCTGACCATATTGCCGCTTTAAGAAGGAACACATATGAAAAATACATATGTCAGGGTTCTTATAAAAAAACATTTCTTTAAACAGCCCTGAAAACAGCCCTGACACAAAACAGCCCTGACACATGTATTTTTCATATGTGTCCCTTTTTAAAACGGCAATATGGTCAGCCTAACCCTAAGTCTAACCCTAACCCTAACACCCACTAACTTGAACATAATTAAAATAAATCTAAATAAAAATTACAATTAATACCTAAATAATTCCTATTTATAACTAAATACTTACCTATAAAATAAAACATAAGCTAGCTACAATAAAACTAATAGTTACATTGTATCTATCTTAGCTTTTATTTTTATTTCACAGGCAAGGTTGTATTTTTTTTAACTAGGTAGACTAGTTACTAAATAGTTATTAACTATTTACTAGCTACCTAGCTAAAATAAATACAAATTTACCTGTAAAATAAAACCTAAACCTAACTAACACATAACCTTACACTACAATTAAATAAATTACATTAATTAAATACAATTAACTAAATTACAAAAAAAAAAAAACACTAAATTACACAAAATAAAAAAGAAATTATGAAATATTTAAACTAATTACACCTAATCTTAATAGCCCTATCAAAATAAAAAAGCCCCCCCAAAATAAAAAAAAACCCTAGCCTAAACTAAACTGCCAATAGCCCTTAAAAGGGCCTTTTGTTGGGCATTGCCCCAAAGAAATGAGCTCTTTTACCTGTAAAAAAAATACAAACAACCCTCCATCAGTAAAACCCACCACCCACACAAACAAAGCCCCCAAATAAAATCCTATCTAAAAAACCTAAGCTCCCATTGCCCTGAAAAGGGCATTTGGATTGCATTGCCCTTAAAAGGGCATTTAGCTCTATTTCAGCCCAAACCCTAAGCTAAAAATAATACCCACCCAATAAACCCCCGAACACTAACCCCCGAAGAGCCACTTACAGTTTTTGAAGACAGGACATCCATCCTCAACAAAGCCGGGAGAAGTCTTCATCCAAGCGTCAAGAAGTCCTCAATAAAGCCAGGAGAAGTCTTCATCCAGACGGCAAGAAGTGGTCCTCCAGGCAGGCAGTCTTCATCCAGATGGCATCTTCCATCTTCATCCTTCCGACACGGAGCCGCTCCATCTTCAAGACATCTCTGATGATGGCTACTGAAGAATGAAGGTTCCTTTAAGGGACGTCATCCAAGATGGCGTCCCTTGAATTTCGATTGGCTGATAGAATTCTATCAGCCAATCGGAATTAAAGGGTATAAAATCCTATTGGCTGATGCAATTAGCCAATAGGATTGAGCTTCAATTCTATTGGCTGATCCAATCAGCCAATAGGATTGAGCTTGCATTCTATTGGCTGTGCTTCAGCCAATAGGATTTTTTCATCTTTTATTCCGATTGGCTGATAGAATTCTATCAGCCAATCGGAATTCAAGGGATGTCATCTTGGATGACGTCCCTTAAAGGAACCTTCATTCTTCAGTAGCTGTCGTCAGAAGAGGATGCTCCGCGCCGGATGTCTTAAAGATGGAGCCGCTCCGCGTCGGAAGGATGAAGATAGAAGATGCCGTCTGGATGAAGACTTCTCCCAGCTTCGTTGAGGACTTCTTGCCTCTTGGATGAAGACTTCTCCTGGCCTCGTTGAGGATGGATGTCCGGTCTTCAAAAACTGTAAGTGGATCTTTGATGGTTAGTGTTAGGTTTTTTTAAGGGTTTATTGGGTGGGTTTTATTTTTAGCTTAGGGTTTGGGCTGAAAAAGAGCTAAATGCCTCTTTAAGGGCAATGCCCATCCAAATGCCCTTTTCAAGGCAATGGGGAGCTTAGGTTTTTTAGATATGATTTGATTTGGGGGGTTTGGTTGTGTGGGGGGTGAGTTTTACTGTTTGAGGGTTGTTTGTATTTTTTTTTTACAGGTAAAAGAGCTGATTTCTTTAGGGCAATGCCCCGCAAAAGGCCTTTTTAAGGGCCATTGGCAGTTTAGTTTAGGCTAGGTTTTTTTTTATTTTGGGGGGCTTTTTTATTTTGATAGGGCTATTAGATTAGGTGTAATTAGTTTAAATATTTCATAATTTCTTTTTTATTTTGTGTAATTTAGTGTTTGTTTTTTTTGTAATTTAGTTAATTGTATTTAATTAATGTAATTTATTTAATTTTAGTGTAAGGTTAGGTGTTAGTGTAACTCAGGTTAGGTTTTTTTTTACATGTAAATTTCTATTTATTTTAGCTAGGTAGCTCGTAAATAGTTAATAACTATTTAGTAACTAGTCTACCTAGTTAAAATAAATACAAACTTACCTGTGAAATAAAAAAAAACCCTAAAATAGATACAATGTAACTATTAGTTATATTCTAGCTAGCTTAGGGTTTATTTTTACAGGTAAGTATTTAGTTTTAAATAGGAATATTTTAGGTATTAATTGTAATTTTTATTTAGATTTATTTTAATTATATTAAAGTTAGCGGGTGTTAGGGTTAGACTTAGGGTTAGGTTTAAGGGTTAATAACTTTAGTATAGTGGTGGCGATTTTGGGGGCAGCAGATTAGTGGTTAATAATATTTAACTAGTGTTTGCGATGCGGGAGTACGGCGGTTTAGGGGTTAATAAGTTTATTCTAGTGGCAGCGATGTCGGGAGCGGCAGATTAGGGGTTAATAATTTTATTTTAGTGTTTGCGATGTGAGAGGGCCTCAGTTTAGGGGTTAATAGGTAGTTTATGGGTGTTAGTGTACTTTTCAGCACTTTAGTTATGAGTTTTATGTTATGGCTTTGTAACTTAAAAGACTGACTTTCAGTTTACGGTACGGATCTTGTAGTTATAGGCTGTACCACTCACTTTTTGGCCGGACAGGCAAACTCGTAATACCGGCGCTATGGAAGTCCCACTGAAAAAGGACTTTTGGAAAGCTGCGGTAGTTACATTGCGTGACGACCAAAAAAGTGTGCAGTACTGAAAAAGCTGCGTTTTGAGGCTTTTTCACCCATAACGCAAAACTCGTAATCTAGCCGTTAATGAGAAAGTGTAGATTGAGAAGAGAAGGGAACCGAGGACAGAGCCTTTACGGTACCCCAACAGAAAGAGGTAACGGGGCAGAGGATGCCCCAGAGAAGGTTACACTAAAGGTACGGTTAGACAGATAGGAAGAGAACCAAGAGAGAGCCATGTCGAGATGACGAAGGATTGGAGAGTATGGAGCAAAATAGGGTGGTCGACAGTATCAAAGGCTGCAGACAGATCAAGGAGGATAAGTAGAGAGAAGTGGCCTTTGCATTTTGCTGTAAGTAGGTCGTTGGTAAACGTAACAATTACTGTCTCTGTTGAATGAAGGGGGCGAAATCCAGATTGCAGTGGATCAAGGAGAGAATTTAATGTAAGGACAAAAAAGTCACCAAACTGTAACCATCAGAAAGATAGTAACAAAAAACAAAGGCGCCCTCCACAGGCTGTCGTAGAGGATAGATGATCACCAGGGTCAGCTCTTCTTAAGAATGGATGGAAAATCTGAGAAAAAAAATGAAAGAGAAGAAGGCGCTCCAATGTTGCAGAATGTTAAAACACAGCTAGATCTTCCCCAGAAATTATCCCCTTACAAATAAATGGGTACTCACAAACGAAGCACACTATAATGCAGTGCTATTCTTGCAGGCTGGAGTATTCAGAACCCACCAGTTAGCTCCCACCAGATTCGATGTGATCTTGAGTCTTGGATGAAAGAACAAAAATGGGGAGGGAAACAGGGAGACTCCAATGGTGCAGATGGTCACTAATGCTTTCAATGCCCCCAATATGTGCCCCTTCTGTGATGGAATACTCACATATGCTGCACACTATAATGCAGTGCAAGTAGTGCAAGCTGGTATATCAGAGTCTACCAGCTGACTCACTCCAAAGAACACAGTCCAGCAAAGGATATGAGACCCCAAAATAAAGCTAACGAACCAATAAAATAAATTAAAATATCCCAAGGCAAGGGATATATTTTATTAAAAAGTAGTATAAAAACAATACAAGAAATTCTGCTACGCGTTTCAAGATGCTGCTGGCACCTTTTCATCAGGCAATAAGGAAATTGGTTAGAAATTGGTTATAGATGAAGACAAGATCAGCAGAGTAAATACATAAATTATTACACAGACTACAGGGAAATGCAAAATAGAGAGACTTGTAGTATAAATGACACAAAACAGGGAAATCGACAGGATTTGAATGCAGCGATCCAATTCACATACCAAAGAGAAACTTGTAGTACAAATGACACAAAAACAGGGAAATTGGCAGGATTTGAATGCAGGGACCCAATTCACATACCAAAGAGAGACTTGTAGTACAAATGACACAAAAACAGGGACATTGGCAGGATTTGAATGCAGGGACCCAATTCACATACCAAAGAGAGACTTGTAGTACAAATGACACAAAAACAGGGACATTGGCAGGATTTGAATGCAGGGACCCAATTCACATACCAAAGAGAGACTTGTAGTAAGAAAAAGGTCAGAACCTGGAATATCTAGAAAGATGAGAGCTTTCTCCCATTGAGCCTGATGCTAAAAGGATCGTCACATATAAATTAATCTGCTTTGTGATTGCAGGTTAAATGTTCTTAAGGGATGAAATCCCTGTTAGATGGAAATCTCTCTAGAGTTGTTTTACTACACTTCACTGTCGGAGGCGATGGTTATCTTTCACTAGCGGAATGTTAAAAACAGAATTGCGATCTGCAGCAAAAGGTGTAATGTAAATGATCCCATTAGACAGTACTGAATGACAATACAATTTACATGTGCGAACCAAAACTCAAACTATATAAATATTAGAATCCCTATATCTGCTGGGGATAGGTTCCAAGTTCTGTATACTGTATATGCTGTACATACCTATGATAGTTTAATCTATTAATTAGGCACAATAACACATTAACAACAATAACAAATGAAATATAATGTTATTAAGCAAAATGACTGTGTTTTTTCACAAGAACTGCAATACCGTGAGAGTTGATCTTAAAACTGAGACGGCTACTAAGTGACTAATGGCTGGGTAGTTTACACATCATGGATATGCTGGAAAAAGGGAAAATTGACATCATGGGCGGGATCACACAAGATTACATTACGTTACTTAGACCAACGCACAATTGAAATTATGAACGTTTACTGTATTGCACTGGAATTTTCTATTGAATTTTTTGGAACGCAGTCAACCACAAAAGTTAAACTGTGGTATATATGTGTATATATATGTATATGTGTATATATATGTATGTATATATGTATATGTATTATATATATATATATATATATATATATATGAAATGGTTGGTCACTAGTCTAGCCTTCAGTCTCAAAATTGAAGGGCGATCAATCGGCTAGATTTAGAGTTCGGCGGTAGATGGCCTGCTAACGCCACGCGTGTTTTATGTCTAACGCACGGCATTGTTTTACTCCAGTATTTAGAGTTCAAATAAGACCATCTAACGATGCTCTTAACGCGTGTATGTCACACGCGTAATCCTGCCCGCGTTAGACAGTCTCCCATAGAGATCAATGGGAAAGGCAAAAAATAGCTTTTTTCACCTAACACTCGATCTCGCGAGAATACGCACAGCTCGGTCATATGACGCATACCACATCATGCACAACAATAACACGCCGCAAATGTCACAACAACAATCAATCAACAAAGCACACAAGCATTACACATTCACAAGCGGGGGGATTTTAAATAAAATTTAATACGGGGAATACGCATATACTTTAAGATGCGGAAAATCGCAAAATAACAACAAGGAATAAAAAAGATATACATACACTAGAAAAAGAATCGCATTCAATATCACTATATATTAGGACAAACATACATATACAACACTTCACTAATAACACACCATCGCAAATTCACATTTAAACATAATACTATTGGACAATGTTAGAGAAAACGACCACTATGACATCATCGCATTCTACACATTCCACAAATACCAACTCAAAATGAGCATGCGCAAATTCACACACCTAATACACATTGCAATAATATTATTTGCTAATAAAGCACACCTGAACACTAATTACAAGGGAAATTGGTACATCATTAAACATTTACACAGGGTATATAAGCACCACACAAGCAGGGCTTCTTTGACTGTGTTGCTGTTGGGTCTTTGGAGATTGGAGGTTTAATATTAGAGAGTTGGTGAATTTTTGAGAGTGAGTTAGTGTTAGCGTGAGAGAGTCAGTTGTTAGTGTTATCGTGAGTGAGTTAGTGGGAGTTAGTGGGAGTGGGAGAGAGTCTGTTAGTGGGAGCGTGAGTGAGTTAGTGGGAGTTATTAGTGAGAGTTGTTAGTGGGAGCGTAAGTTACTGGTAGTTAGTGAGAGTTAGTGGGAGTGTTTGTTAGTGAGAATTAGTAGTAGTGTGAGTTAGCGAGCGAGTGATTTTTCTGTACACTTAACACATTTACACGCAAACACATTCAATACATACATACACTTATCAATAACACTACATACACTCCATACCCCCTCATACTACACTCCATACCCCATTCCCTGTAGTCCCATTCCCTGTAATCCCATTTACTCTTATCCCATACCCCATACCCATCCCATACCCATCCCCTAGTTACATTTAGTTTACATATCCTCCTTTTAGTCTTCTTCTTCTTTTGGTTTATTTAAATACTCCTTACCCTCTTTGTTTTTTTACATCCCTCTCACACTTTAAGCACCTTTTTTGTCTTTTTAGTTCTTTATTTTGACCCCCTTTCATTTCATCACACTCACTTTTTGTTTGATTATTTGGGGTTTAGTTTAGGGAACAGATGGAGGCCAGGCAGGGGACAGGTAGAGGGGGGAGGAGAGGGAGGGGGAGAGGAACAGGGCAGGAAGGGGAGCAGGAAGGGGGGCAGGAAGCGGGGGTGGAAGCGGTGGGTGGACCCAGACACTTGGTTCAAGATGACCAAGTGGCTGGGCCCAGTGGCGGTCAGAGTAGGGCTTCACAGTCCGGGAAACAGAGGGCATCGTCACAGGGGAAGGCCAAGGCGACTAGGGAGGCAAGGTTTTCGATGGAGGAGAAGGAGGCCCTCGTAGAGGCCTATATGGCCAGGCATAGGAGGCTGCAGCACCAAAAGACAACCCCGACTGACAAGAGGAGGCTCTGGAATGAGATCAGAAATGCAGTCAATGCAGTGGGTGGCCGGAACCGAGATATGGATTCGATCAAACATTGCTACCGGGACTGTAAACTGGAACTCAAAAAAAAGTTAGGTCTGGAGGCACGACATGCCGCAGGAACCGGTGGCGAACCTGCCCTTGAAATTGAGCACTGCCGATGGGAGGAAATGTTGCAGCCCAGCATCTCTGAGGTGGAAGTAGTCGGTATCGGAGGAATTGATACCGGGAACCTGCCACTCTCATCTGATGGTAAGCTCATTGAACAATAATTTCACATACGAATGTATTTCAAGGAACACTATACGCAAACATTTACTTTCATGATTGAGGTAGCGAATACAATTTGACAAAACATTCAAATGTACTTAAATTACCTAATTTGAATCCTTCTTGAGATATATTTTAATGAAGAAATAGCCATGCACACGGTGAAACAATCACAGGAGGCAGCTATATTCAGCTAACAATCAGCATCTTCTAAGCATATTTAGATATGCTTTTCACCAAAGAATATCCAGAGAATTAAGCTAATTAGATAAGAAAAGTACATTCGAAAGTTGATAAAAAAATGTATGCTTCGAAATCATGAAAGATAAAACATTGGGTTTCATGTGTTAAGGATCCGATTAATGCTATAACGTTGTTTACACGCATTCAATTACTTTGCGGTTACATCAGTATCTAGGCTATAGGTTAGGTGTGCATTTAAACAGACTGAAAACAAACGCAAAAACATTCACATTGACCAGAGATATCACAAACACGGTTTAGAAAAAGCTGAAATCGTATTGATTGTTTGTTAGATTTCAAAGTGGATTAATGATTCTGCATTTGTAATTGTATCGTAAGCTAAGTCATTTAAAGCTTGATTTGCAAATATGCTAATATATACTTTTTTTTTTTTTTTTTTTAAATATACAGAGTCTGTGGAGGAGGCAGCACAGGAAACACAGCCTCATGCATCTCCCCGGGATGAGAGTGGTGGGGAGGAATTTCCACTTCGGAGGGAAGAGGCCCCCCGTGACGAAGAGCGCACGGGAGATGATGAAGAGGCCCCGGAAGCAGAGGAGGATCCCGCGGAACCCGAGGACCCTCAAGGACCCGCACCCCCCTGTGCACTGGCACCCCGCCGTGCACGGGTACAACAACAAGCACAACAAGAGGAAATAGCGGAGGTGCGGGTTCTACTGGACTACATAGACCAGATGCGTACCTCCCGGATACAAAATATCGAAGGACGCAATAGAATACTTGATGGCCAAAATCAAATTATTCAAGGACAAAACCAAATTATCACCATACTCAATCGAATCGAAGAAGGACAAAACAGAATATTTCAGCTTCACCAAGAAATGTTCAATTTTTTCCAGGAGGCGCATGCTGGTCTACCTCCTGGTCCGCCTCTTGCTGCTGGGCCTCTTGCTGCTGGGCCATCTCCTCCTGCCGGCCCATCTCCTCCTGCCGGCCCATCTCCTCCTGCCGGCCCATCTACTCCTGCCGGGCCATCTTCTCCTCTTCAGCCATCTTCTCCTCTTCAGCCATCTTCTCCTCCTCAGCCATCTTCTCCTCCTCAGCCATCTTCTCCTCCTCAGCCATCTTCTCCTCCTCACCTTGGTCATCCCAGTACTCTTCCTTCCACTCTTCCCACAACATCTCCAAGGAGAACTCTTCGGAGTCGGCAGTTGCCTCTCCCAGAGCCTCAGCCCGGTGGGAAGAGGGGAAGGAAGAGGAAGTAAGTATTTGTTTTCATCTTTAATGGTTTTTTTAATTTAATGTGTAATGGATAGGTATGTGATGATGTGGTTTTCATACACTTGTGGACCACACTCTGTATATAATCGACTTCTATGGGACCGGGTCCATGGAGGCAGATTGTTTGCAGAGTGTGGGTTATAAGTGTGTGAAAACCACATCATCACATACCTATCCTTGTTCATGATATTGATTGGTTTCTGTGATGTGATGTCCAAACTGTTTCCCAAATCGCAAATAAAATTACCATTACAATTATCCATGATGGCATATTACTGTTTGAATGCCAATAACACAGCTTAAAGGGACAGTCAGAAAATTATTGATTACAAAGAAAACACTGTATTACGCATTATCAAGTTGGAAACAACAAAACATGGAGAAATACGTGTGACTTATGTGCTTAACCTTGTATCTATGACTATGAAAAATGACCACTTATTTGTTGTTCAGACATAACAACATTTTAGATATCAATGATCAATACATGGTCAATAATATGCTGTATGAGCACAATGTTTTACATATACAAATGCTATCCAAATGCCCTCTAGTGGTCAAATTGTATAATGATTACATGCACTCTTCAAGCTCGAAGAAATGAGCACACAAACCTCATAGGTTTAGCTAGCAAATTTAAATAAACACAGACAAATGATCAATTGGTGAGAAACATTTGAGATCATTGATATTACATAATTGACTTTTAGAATAATGAAAAACATTATTTTTTTTCTAAACTGTCCCTTTAACAACATTACATATGCTAACACATATTTGAAGCTTGTTGGTATATCTACATGTACTTTGTGAAAAAATAAATATTGAAATCACATTTATATTGACGTGTTAAATAAAGTCTATTTTCTTAAAGAGACATTATTGTGTTAATATTTTATTGGAAAGACATTTGTTTGAACAATGAATATGGTTTAAAGTCCTTTTAGGAGTGGGAGGGGGGTTAAAATATGCTAACAATAATATATTTGAAGATTAAACAATGTGTAACTCATACATGATACAAAAAACAACATTTGCATTCAAGGGACAGTATACTATATTTTTAACAGAACTGTATGTAATAGACACTACTACAAACAACAAGATTAACATATACTGATATCAATATTACAAAGCTTCAAACACTTTCAAATAAAATCGGGTTAGCTCTATTGAAAATATAGATGAACCCCCATTACAAACGTAAAACAAGACAATACCACATCATTAACATATGAAAAGACCCTTTACACAAACAGGAGAAAGCTGGCGATGGTACTCACATGAAACTCAGAGGCTTTGCGAGGAGTCTGAAAATTACTTAAATTTTCGTAGAACAGAAGCAAAAATAAACGTATTGGTTAAACAATGGACTATCTAACTAGAGACAAAATAAAAGCTTTTGATTTATAATGTGAGTGTCTAATGAACCTTTAATAAAATATACAACGAAATTACATTTAGAAGAAGTCGGCATCATATATTTAGCATATGATAAATATAAATGCATATTGATTACTTTATTCAAACACAATAGCGCATATTTATTAATTAGATATGTTTAACATTAAACACAACAGTCATTTTTCAGAAAAAGGAACATTGTTGACAAACATATTAAACATGGACTATAGAGATTTGCACTTGCCTCGAAATATCATATGCATGAAAACATTTTGCTTTCGTTCGTTTATTCAACCAGACATCCAGCAAAAGAGAATGTGTTGGTCTTTATCAGCTACGGGTCAACAATGTAACATGATGCAAATAATACATATTCGCAAGGTTTTTAAAATTGGCTGCAGTCACAAACGTTTTTAACGTGCACAAATATTGCGGGACTACGTAATACAATCAGACGTTTTTTTACCTTTGCATGTGACGTCTTAACATGGCGCTTCCTTGATCACGTAAGAACGCCATCCAATGAAAGGCACATTCTTGATCACGTAAGAACGCCCAAAAAAAAAGGCGCATCCTTGATCGCGTCAAAACGCAATCCAATAAAAGGCACATTCTTGATCACGTAAGAACGTCAGTCAATACAAGGAATCATTGGACAGCCTAGCAGGTGACGTCTTAAGCAACATGGCGCATCCGAGATCGCTGAAAAACCGCTGCCAATACAAGGACTCAGTGACATCTTGGCATATCACTAAGAAACGTATTTATATTTTAGGAACTAGTATGTGTCTAGATTGCTATCTAGGAATGTCACCAAATCATGAATCATCTTTTCGGACTTGACTGTCCCTTGAACTATAGCTATGGTGTATATCTTTAACATTTAAAAGATACACATGAGAAATACATATGCCATTGATGTTTTAAGATATGTTTGGATTGTTGTGGAATAACAATAGTTATACATGGATTGATTAAACGTGTCATTTATTCAAGTTTAATTATTGTCAGCCTACCTATAGCCATATATGGGAGGAGATGTATTTTGTTAACATATTTGTTAACAAATATTCATCATCTAAATTATTTGCATTACACACAGAGATTTATTTGGTTACAGTTTTACAATAATATAGAATTGAAAATGAAATACATGTGCTGTCAACATTACAATAAGATTGTTTATTAATAAGATTATATGTCCTTGTTCATGTAAAAAGGACAAAAAAGCTTTAGAAATGGAAATACATTCATTAACAATTGTGCTCACCATCACTTAAAGGGACATGATTTTGATTTTAAAAAGAGCATACACATAGACAATACTATTTCAATAAAATGAACACTTTACAGGGATTATATCATTGTATCAATACTCAGATTATTTGGTAAAGGTGCATCAATTCATGCAGAGTTTCTAAATACACACATGGATCTGAACATTGAAATATACATATATACACAAATAACAATCTATATATACATATATAAAACAATTACTATGCTAATCATAATCATGCAATGATAAAGCTAAGAGAAAAATATATAAAGACAAATAATAAGATTACATTGGAGATGTTAATCTTAAAGTCATTTACAATTGTCTTACATATCTGATTTTATTTTTAAAATTTTTTTTGGTAGGTCCCTTTAAGGATCAACAACATAAACTAGAGCTTTCAAAAAATAACATGAATAATCAGGACAAAGATTCGTGCAATAAAATGTCTTTTATTAGTATGTAAGAAAACATCCACAACGTTTATAAATAATCTTGTAAAAATAAGGAATATATGAGCCATATGACAAGGTAACACAGTGCATCACAGTCCATGAAGAGAGTTGCCAAGGGCCACCATAGCCCCATTGGAGACATGTGACAAGGTAAAAGAGGGCATCACAGTCCATGAAGAGAGTTGCCAAGGGCCACCATAGCCCCATTGGAGACATATGACAAGGTAAAAGAGGGCATCACAGTCCATGAAGAGAGTTGCCAAGGGCCACCATAGCCCCAATGGAGACATATGACAAGGTAACACAGTGCATCACAGTCCATGAAGAGAGTTGCCAAGGGCCAGCATAGCCCCATTGGAGACATATGACAAGGTAACACAGTGCATCACAGTCCATGAAGAGAGTTGCCAAGGGCCACCATAGCTCCATTGGAGACATATGACAAGGTAAAAGAGGGCATCACAGTCCATGAAGAGAGTTGCCAAGGGCCACCATAGCCCCATTGGAGACATATGACAAGGTAACACAGTGCATCACAGTCCATGAAGAGAGTTGCCAAGGGCCAGCATAGCCCCATTGGAGACATATGACAAGGTAACACAGTGCATCACAGTCCATGAAGAGAGTTGCCAAGGGCCACCATAGCCCCATTGGAGACATATGACAAGGTAAAAGAGGGCATCACAGTCCATGAAGAGAGTTGCCAAGGGCCACCATAGCCCCATTGGAGACATATGACAAGGTAAAAGAGGGCATCACAGTCCATGAAGAGAGTTGCCAAGGGCCACCTTAGCCCCATTGGAGACATATGACAAGGTAACACAGTGCATCACAGTCCATGAAGAGAGTTGCCAAGGGCCAGCATAGCCCCATTGGAGACATATGACAAGGTAACACAGTGCATCACAGTCCATGAAGAGAGTTGCCAAGGGCCACCATAGCCCCATTGGAGACATATGACAAGGTAAAAGAGGGCATCACAGTCCATGAAGAGAGTTGCCAAGGGCCACCATAGCCCCATTGGAGACATATGACAAGGTAACACAGTGCATCACAGTCCATGAAGAGAGTTGCCAAGGGCCAGCATAGCCCCATTGGAGACATATGACAAGGTAACACAGTGCATCACATTCCATGAAGAGAGTTGCCAAGGGCCACCATAGCCCCATTGGAGACATATGACAAGGTAAAAGAGGGCATCACAGTCCATGAAGAGAGTTGCCAAGGGCCACCATAGCCCCATTGGAGACATATGACAAGGTAACACAGTGCATCACAGTCCATGAAGAGAGTTGCCAAGGGCCAGCATAGCCCCATTGGAGACATATGACAAGGTAACACAGTGCATCACAGTCCATGAAGAGAGTTGCCAAGGGCCAGCATAGCCCCATTGGAGACATATGACAAGGTAAAAGAGTGCAACAGGCACAACAATAAACTTTTAAAAAGGCCAAATGGCAACAATAAAACAAAAAAATCAACATGTGGACGGAGGATTCTTATCTGCCACCATGGAGCATCTCCAGATCCTCCACTTACTGGTCATCCTCTTCATCGTCCTGTGCATGTCCAGCTCCAGATTCAGGCCTTGAACTTAATCTCATAATTGCACGCAGAGTCAAGTCCTGAACCCGGAGCTGGGCCTGCATGGTGTCGTTCATCCCTCTCAGGACAGCTGCGTTCCTCAACACGGCCTGCTCTACTCTTGCTATACCTTCTAGCATGAGCCATGCTGAGTCACAGCCTAAAATAAAGAATAAATTAAATATTAAGGATAATTACACAACAGACGAAAAAATTATAAAACATACATTGTCATCATAAAGACAAATAATTCTTTACATCAATTAGTTTACATTTATTCTTTACACATGAATTAGGTTATTCAGACAGACAGAAATCATTAAAGGGACATTTTAATCAAACATGTTGTCCCCTTTAATTGGTTTTAGATGATCCACTTATACAGCTTGAGTGTATCAAATCTTGTTAAAGGATTTACATTGTACTTACATTAGCAATTTAAATATTTCAATTATACTGTGGTAGGCACACCTATCCTTAAACATTTTGGCATTGAGGACAAGCTGTGTAAACATAGCAACCTGAAGAAATTACATTCCCACTGGGTTAGACAAGAGATAATGTATCAACATTTGTACATTAATTGTTGGATCCAAGTAGTGGTGATTGGTATATGTAGTGATATCCAATTAAAGGGACACTGAACCTAAATATTTAATGGACTGATTCAGATAGAGCATGACATTACAAATCTTTAAAACTTACACATATTAATTAAATGTTTGAATTCTATAGCTAGATTTTGAATGCAAGAATGTTGCTTTTTAGGGAAGCCAATATTTGTTTATCAACTTTGTTTGTCCCTGCTGGTTGATGGATACATTCATCCAACAATAAAGAAATGATGGCCAGAATTTTTTTATTGTTTAAACTAATTATAGGCATTTCTTTGTTTCAATAAAGATATCAAGAGAATGAAGAATAATTCATAAGAGTATTAAATTATAAATTTGATTAACATTGCATGCTGGATTTGAATCACAATTGAAAATATTTACCTTCACTGTACCTTTAAGTATCTTATAACGTGTATTTTGAATGATACTTACAGCTGTGCCTGGGAAGGACAATCCGACACCCAGGACAATGAAGGTTGAGACAGGGGGGAGGGATGGGATTGGCTTGGGGAGGGGTGAGCTGCCGCTCCAGGGTAGGCCGTACAGCTGGGGAGTGGGGAGTTTGGGTCTGGGCAGCTGTACGGGCCATAATACGGGGAGAGCGGCGAAGGGGGGTGTAGGGGCGTTTTTTGGGAGGGACAGGAAATGATAAATGGGAAGGGCCGGCAGGGGTCTGGGCATGGGCAGGAGTCTGGTCATGGGCAGGGGTCTGGGTCTGTGCAGGGGTCTGGGCATGGTCAGGGGTCTGGGTCTGTGCAGGGGTCTGGGCATGGTCAGGGGTCTGTGCATGGGAAGGGGTCTGTGACTGTGCAGGGGACTGGGCAGGGGCGGAAACCAGATGACCAGAAGTGGTGGATCCATCTGAAAATTTAAAAAAAATATATTAACATCTCATACATCCTGACATCAAATCAACGCATTTCAAATTGATTATGTTTTCAATATACTTCGAAGTGTGTTTGAATTTTTAAAATGAGGATATGGTATGTATATAGGCACTCAGATGAATATCAATGACTGTCTGTACAATTATAACATTATTATTGTGTTTTGGCCTGGAATATGCATGTGACATAATGATGGCATGATTTTTAAATATTTTATATTCAAAAATTTTCATGCTGCCTGATATAGAAAGAGGGCAGTAGTGTATTTGAACAGACAAATAATATTCCTTTTTAAAGTGCAAAAGCTGTAGACTTTGAATGTCTTCAATGAAATTATTTCAAATAAACAAACATGTTGGAAACATGATAGATATATTTCACATACCATTAGACTCCAAGGCAGCCTCTTCCTCCTCCGTCACATATGTTAAATCAATCTCTGTAAAACATAACATGTTGTGTACACGTTAACAACAGATATTATAACATATGTTACTGTTGTTCAAAGACACACATCAATGTTGCATTAAAGATATACACACCCAAAGTTATGATTTACATCATTTTGATGGAGCATACAAATTACATTATATTTGTTATTCTCAATGATTCATATTTTCGATGTATTGTTTGGATTAATGTAAAAATCATAAAAGCATAGTACATAGAACATTTAAGATTTCTCATGTGTGTATCACTTGAAGACTGTTGTCAAAAAAGAACATGGAAACAAACATATGTTATACATCTTCTGAATAACAAATGTGTAGACTAATAAAGTTTAAATTATTAATCGTTCAATATTAAAAGAAAATTAATATATAATCAGAAGAGAAAATGATATGTTTGTTTCAAATGTTATGCTTCATCAGAATCATGCTCATAATATTGATTACCAATACACCTTCAATTACATATAAATGAGTCAATGGACTTACCAGGAGACCGCAAAGGCGGCTCTATGTCACTGCTGGATTCCTGTGGGCTCACCACACCAACTCTCTCTATGAATGATATAGATATATATTAGGAAACACATTTGGGATATCACTAAATCACATCTGTCTCGAATTTTACCATTAATCAACTTGAAAATGTGAAGAATAGAGCAGTCATTACACCAGAAAATGCTTGATTGAATCAAGGGGATTCTGTTAAAAATTCTGTATTGAACATATGTTTAATTTCAGACTATATTAGACATCAAAATCATCTCATACGATGCTATTGCATATCTAAATATACCCATTAATCAATGTTCTTAAAAGAATACACACAAACCACATTTTGAAGAGCATCTGTTGACAAATCTAAACAAACACATGTGGCACATCGAGCCATTTGTGCAATGTACAGTAATCTTGTTTAGGACACAACACATATTTATCACAATACAAAACAAAATTGATTATTACAAATATGTAATCATGGTGCTGTTAGAGTATGCAGATATCTATAAAGTAACTCCAACAGTGAATATGTGAATTATATATCAATATTGTTTAATCCAAAGAATGTAAAGATGAATGAATCTATTTTGTCTTAAAGGGACACTGACATGATTAATTTAAATCATTGATTTCTATGTTCAAACTGTTCAAAATGATTTAACATTGACTCCTATTATAATTAGAATGTTGCTAAATTTTAATCTTAAAGGCAGATAAGCAATATTGGATTCAATAAATATTGTTTATTGAAGGTATCCACCAATCATCAATAAAAACCCAGGTTGGTCAACCAAAATTGAGATGCAGATAAACGTACATTCTTGATTTTAAAATACATTTAGCAATAGAATATGTCACATATGATGATAGTATTATATTTTAATGTTTATTAATATTGCATACTCTATCTGAATGACAACATTAATAATTGTAGCTCAGTATCCCTTTAATATAAAATTAAATTGATTTGACAATGTTGTTGTTAATGAATTCTCTACTCCATATGTTGATGTAATGAATGGTATTGAGCATGCAATTCAAATCTAATATGTTATTTAAGTATATCCGAAGAATTATTTAAATTTACATCTATTAAAGGGACATTACATATAAATATTGAACAATGTGGATTTAGTATGTAATGTTCTGTCCATGTTTCTAAGACAAATGTCAATTAAAATGAGACATACCATACTGTGACAAGCCCTGGCTTGAGGATCCAGCAGCAACATCCATATCTGTAATATATTAAATGAGGATTGCATATCATTAATACAAATCTTGCCATGTTTAAAAACTTTACATTATTAACAAATCAATTTAAAAATATTAATCCTTTGGTAGTCCCATGAGTTAATTGTTTCCTCAATTAAATTCATGAAAAATATATCCTGGACTCTTATTTTCAATCAGTTGTGTTGTTTACTGTATCTTTAATATTTTTTTGTTGTTATTTCATAATCATCAATTGATGGCCATATGTTATAATTTATTTTTATTCTTCGTTTTTTCTTAGCTATAATATTGAAAATAAGAATACTGTATTCTTCACTAATATAATAATTCACATTTAATTTTGACCAACATTTGTAAAGCAATGCCACTTACAGCAAAGCCATGTTAACGTGGATGAGAAATTCCATTTTCGCGATCATTGCGCAATGATTCCAAGCGGAATTACGCATCCGTCATTTGACCAACATGTATAAAGCAATGCCACTTACAGCAAAGCCATGTTAACGTGGATGAGAAATTAAATTTTCGCGATCATTGCGCAATGATTCCAAGCGGAATTACGCATCCGTCATTTGACCAACATGTATAAAGCAATGCCACTTACAGCAAAGCCATGTTAACGTGGATGAGAAATTCAATTTTCGCGATCATTGCGCAATGATTCCAAGCGGAATTACGCATCCGTCATTTGACCAACATGTATAAAGCAATGCCACTTACAGCAAAGCCATGTTAACATGGATGAGAAATTACATTTCCGCTCTGTGACGCATATTCTGCAGAGCGCAAGAAACATCATTCCTATTTCATGTGTCACTAATCTAAAATCAGATATCTAAACATCATATGTAGTGTATGTTGTGAGATCTGTATAGGTTTAGTATCTGACTATATACACATATTTGGATAAAAATAACAAATATTAAGATATTATATGAAGTTGGATAATTACCTTGTTCAGATTCTCTATCTCCTCCCAGGCCACCGGACGGAGAAGCATCTGCCCTGGCCCCAGCGTCAGGACTTTCAGATCCCTCAGCTGGGAGGGAAGAAGAGGAGGCCGAGGATGGCGAGGATCGAAATCTTTTGGGGACCCGGAGATTGAGGAGCTCGCATAAAGTCACCTCATAAGGGAGTAGGTACAGTTTCCGCGGGGCCTCTCTTTTGCCACCTCTTTTACGGGCTTGTACCCAGTCCCTTATGAGGTTGACTTTTTTGGATAAACGCAACCTCATATCTCCGAATCTCCTCATGATCTGATCCTGGGTCCTCTGGACGTCACACACCAATCTAACCGCATTGGTGATAGACTCCCAGAGGGCCTTCTTAACAGGCGCATCTGTCAACCTCCTCTTGTTCCCAAACAGCTGGGGATAAAAGTCCTTGACGGCGTGGACCAGTGCAGCGCTCTCCTCCTTGGTGAACCTGGGAACTGACATGCCTGCTGGGTTGTAGAATATATGTAGGGATATAATATATACTGCCTGCAGGCATTAGAGAACTGACAAAGATGGCAACGTGTAATGGACTTTTATATGGTGAAGTAAACATGAGATGCACCATGGGACAAGTTATCTGTACATATGATTGGATAAAAGTTTGAAATATTGTTATAATGTCTGTGAGACCATCCTGACTCAAGTTGTGTTTGTGTGATGAACTCTGATTGGCCATTCCTTAATGTTTCATATCTTAGTAACTTCCTTACACATACCGCTTGGTGGTGCTGTTACTTCATTTTTCATGTAGACTTATTTGTAACTCATGGGCCTGTCATGCGGATATGTGTGACGCAGATTTAATATCCGTGATCCGTTAAATATTAATGATTAAATCCTCTTTAAAATCTAATACTGTCACATTATTAAATGTTGTAGACATTTCTCGGTTTAATAACGGTCTGTTTCTTTAATACAAATACACATTTAATATTGTATGTCTTTATTGTTCTTAAAATAAATTTGTTGACTTATTGAGAATTATTGACATTGCTCTATTAAATGTCTTTATAATGCACATTGATTGTGTGCTATTGCGTGACATTAGACTAATGTTTAAAGATGCTAATCTGGTGTTTCAAGATGCGTTTCCCACGCAATATTTCTTAATGTTCAAATTCAGGTTAGAATGTCAGTAACTTTGATAATCTGTTTATAAATGTTAAACTACATGTTTGTTTGTTATTAGCAAATAAACCTCGAGCTTGTATTTCTCTGAAGTGCTCATATATGTTATTGTGCAATGGCGTCTTTAGTTTTAAATAGACATTACAAACAAACAATTGTATCAAATGATCTGTAGAGATAGAAGATTGTTTAGACTTTAAAATGTAAATCAATTTCTCTTAGTATTTATATATCCTCAACAGAAGAAATTTCAATGCACATGGTTGAGCCAATCACATAAGGCATCTCTGTGCATCCACCAATCTTCATCTACTGAGCCGATCTCGATATGCTTTTCCAGCAAAGTATGTCAAGATAGGAAGATAAGTAAATACACTATTTAAAGCTCTTAAAGGGACACTGTCCAAAAAAATTTAGCATTGGTGATTCAGATTGAGCATGAAATGTTAATCAACTTTATAATTTAATCCGATTATCAAATGTTAACAGTTATCTTGTTATCTTTCTTTGCAAATCAATAATGATATTTTATATTACGGACAATTGTTTCCAAAAAACCTGGGTTGTCCTTGACGATTGTTAGATCAATTATTCCAAACAAAACAAGCAAGTTCTGTCCAGAGTACTGAAGCAAATAAATTATCTTTTTAATGCCTTTATTTTAAAGTAATGATAGCAACATCACAAGGAGCATTCATAATACAAGACAATTTTTTAAAGTTGCTTAAAATAGAATACTCATTCAGAATGTATAAATCATTAATTTTTTAACTGTCTACCTTTAAGTATATTTTTAGTTCATGTCCCTTTAAAGAAACATTTCACAATAATGCTTAAAATATCAGAAACCTAGGCACCTTCCTTTTGCTAAATTAGTCTAACATATGAGTAAAGCAAATTTAGATTAACTTCTAGATTGTTTTACACACTGACTGAAATATATTTATTAAATGAGGTATTTTTGAGCCTTCAGCTTAGAGGGACATTAAGCTATATGTTATGTATGCATTTTGTATAATATTCTAATATTTGACCAACTTAATATGTTTTGTTATTCAATCATTATATTGTAATTATATATATTCTTGGATTAAATACATCTCTACATAGGCTATTTTGATGCTGATTGTTGGTTGCATATAGATGCCTTATGTAATTGACTAAGATATGTGCATTGATGTATTTTTTGAAAAGTATATTTAAAGACTGAATGTAATTCTATATTACTTTATAAATATGTTTAAATTCTTGTATGATATTTTTAACAATCTATACACAATATACTTTGTGAATGTCCCTTTAAGGACCCAAACATTTGGAATGTTGATTTAACATTGACAAAATAAACTAAAGGGGACTTAAAATTCTATATAGATATTTGATGTCTAACCCAAGAGGTAAGATTTTTAAAAATACATAATATTACTAAGTATAGTTAAATGACTCCACTAGAAAATTACATAGATTAACCTGGCATCCAATAACTAGCTTGTGAAAAATATCAAGTTAAATGACCTACCATTTATACAAGTAAAGTTTTAAATATTTTTTTTAAAAAATGTTTAGAGATACCTAAGGAAGATACAAGATCTTATAAAATTAATTTTACATTCAACAACACTGTCACTTTAATGTAATTGAACCACCTCCCCTTCTTAAAAGTTAAAATAAATTTTTTTTGAATACATATCCAAAATTAATTTAATATCTACATTTTCAAAAGAAAAGCATCGAAGGATCTCACTCCCCAATTAATGTTATAAAAGATAGTTTAATGTAATATTCTCGGAATCAGTTGATTTTCTAATATTAATGCATTATTTGATCTTATGCATGTGCTTGTCAAATAGCCAACTACCAGTCATGGGAGTCAAACTTTTTTTTATTGACAGATTATATTGATATTTAGCATAATCTGTTCAAAAGAATGAATTTAATAATAAAATGTTTATTATTAACATGTAAAAATTAAAAAAAAAAAAAAGTTTATAGAAAAAATAAAAATATTCCTGGAAGTCATCAGATGCCAATCTGAAATGACAAATAAAAAAATGGAACAAAGTTAATACACACGTTGTCAAATATTCATAAAATACATTTACAATCATCTTGTGTCTATGCTCTAACTTTGTTCAACATTTTTGAAAGATATTTATTAAATTGATTTAAAAAAAATACAAAACATACACCATTATATTGTTGAATCAAAATTCTATTTAAATATCCAAATTTCTAATTATACATAATAATGTATATCACATTTCAACAATATATGTATGCTGAACATAAATGTAATATTTCATGTCCATTCAAATACCTCCACATCAACTATAATATGTATTCCTTTTTCGGATTGTGATCCCTAAATATCTAATGATGAAATAAGTATGACTAATGTATGTAAGCTAACAATAATCAACATTCTTCATGTGATTCTTAACTAGCATGCACCAACCTGGATAATGCATGGTCTTTGAAAGTCAATTCAGGGGTAAACAGTTGATCTTCAATAGGTGTCTTATTCATCATTTCATTAAATAGAGGACTGTGAAATACCATCTAAAAAAGTAAAATCATCTAAGTGTCTGATTGTGATCCCTAAATATCTACTAAAGAACTAAATATGACTAATGTATGTAAGCTACTAATATTCAACAGTCTTCACTAGCATGCATTGGTACACCAACCTGGACAATGCATGGTCTTTGAAAGTCAATTCAGGGGTAAACAGTTGATCTTCAATAGGTGTCTTATTCATCAGTTCATTAAATAGAGGACTGTGAAATACCATCTAAAAAAGTAAAATCATCTAAGTGTCTGATTGTGATCCCTAAATATCTACTAAAGAACTAAATATGACTAATGTATGTAAGCTACTAATATTCAACAGTCTTCACTAGCATGCATTGGTACACCAACCTGGACAATGCATGGTCTTTGAAAGTCAATTCAGGGGTAAACAGTTGATCTTCAATAGGTGTCTTATTCATCAGTTCATTAAATAGAGGACTGTGAAATACCATCTAAAAAAGTAAAATCATCTAAGTGTCTGATTGTGATCCCTAAATATCTACTAAAGAACTAAATATGACTAATGTATGTAAGCTACTAATATTCAACAGTCTTCACTAGCATGCATTGGTACACCAACCTGGACAATGCATGGTCTTTAAAAGTCAATTTAGGGGTAAACAGTTGATCTTCAATAGGTGTCTTATTCATCAGTTCATTAAATAGAGGACTGGGAAATACCATCTAAAAATTAGAAAATCATCTAAGTGTCTCCAATAGGATGTCTACACAGCCTTATTCTATCAAATAGTTTGCACTTACCATGTGAACATGTCTTTGTATGGTTTTCAAGGTCAGCAGAATTGAAAGATAATGCTAGACATGATCCCATTGGTATACTTCAATTTCAATCTTGGCTTTTTCCCACTGTCAGTCTGGGCAATCTTCACTGTCAGGCTTCTAATTGTTCCCTTTCAGTCTTTAGATTAAGTCATCTCCCTAATGGAAGAAATATTTTAAATAAAATTCATACAAGTGTGTGAATCAGTTCTGTACCCCTCTCCCACCCCCCATTTCATAATAAATTTCTGTCACTAGCTTACTAAGCATGTGTAGCAACTTGTGTTATTTTCTATCAAGTGTGAAGATGAGTCATATTGAGCAGAACAAACCTCTAATGTGTGACATTGAACCATAGTCATTCTAGAGGATCCCTTTCTGAGTATGTACATTTTAAGTAATGTGTAAACTAAATACTATTTTTGAAAATGTATGCCATATGATGTATTTGTGTACAATTCATGCCAGCAACAGTCCAGACATTTATACTTACCAGCTGATGTCCTCTTTAAAAACCAGGTGGCAAAGACTCGCTACAGGACCCAATGGCCAGAGCATCACCTTTATTAATAAATGAAACACATTTTTAGCATTTGATGAACAATCCTAACATGTTTGCACAATTCTCTACTTGTCATTTCCCTAGAGTTCACATCTATTGAAAATACTACAGTCTAACTTATATTCTTTACTGTCTAAAGTGGCGGTTGATGACGTCTGCTCTGACATCGAGTCCCTCGTCCTGGAATTCCCCCTCTAGAACAGGATCATCCTCCTCATCTCTGAGGAGGTCTCTGTCCACCGTGACGGCCTGCAGCATCCCAGCCTGCTGTGCAATATTATGCAGGACGCTACAGGCTACAACAATCTTAGCCACCTTCTTTGGGTTGTACTGGAGTGCTCCTCCAGAACGGTCCAGGCACCTGAATCTCATCTTCAGGAGCCCGAACATCCTTTCAACCACCGCCCTGGTTCTCTTATGATCCCTATTGTAGCACTCCTCAGACACATCAGTCGGGCTACGCAAGGGGGTAATGAGCCAAGGCCGGCTCATGTACCCAGAATCACCTATAAATTATGAACAGAACATAATTCAAACAGAATCCTTAAAATAGTATATTGTTTTATAAATAAATTTGTGTACACGATAATCCATATTAAAAATTTGTTAATAAAAATCCAAATATAAAGTTCTATATTATTCTGTATCTTGCCATTTCAGCTAAGACATGCTACATATGCGTATTTCTCCTAAACCAAACCTTGTGTAAAATGCTAACTACATGGTTACATTGCATTCTCTATCTGAGCATATAAGGTAAGACATGCTACATATCTGCATTGAACTAAAAGTACACATTAGCGGAAAGAGACAATGACATGATTAAATTGCATGAGCTAATATCTTCCCATTTCAGCTAAGACATGCTACATATGCGTATTTCTCCAAAAAAAAACCTTGTGTAAAATGCTAAATACATGGTTACATTGCATTCTCTTTCTGAGCATTTAAGGTAAGACATGCTACATATCTGCATTGAACTAAAAGTACACATTAGCGGAAAGAGACAATGACATGGTTAAATTGCATGAGCTAATATCTTCCCATTTCAGCTAAGACATGCTACATATGCGTATTTCTCCAAAAAAAAACCTTGTGTAAAATGCTAAATACATGGTTACATTGCATTCTCTATCTGAGCATTTAAGGTAAGACATGCTACATATCTGCATTGAACTAAAAGTACACATTAGCGGAAAGAGACAATGACGTGGTTAAATTGCATGAGCTAATATCTTCCCATTTCAGCTAAGACATGCTACATATGCGTATTTCTCCAAAAAAAAAAACCTTATGTAAAATGCTAAATACATGGTTACATTGCATTCTCTGAGCATTTAAGGTATGACATGCTACATATCTGCATTTAAATAAAAGTAGACATTAGCGTCGGTAAATAACAAATGGTTAAATTGCATCCTATAGCTGAACATGACGCTAACATTTTAAAACTACAATGGCAATTGTCAAACTAATTAACCATGTTGTGCACAAATACTCACCAACGAGATAACCAGGGGGCATTTGTCTTTCCTCAAACTGTCTCCACAGGGACGACAGAGAGAGGATGCGGGCATCATGACAAGCACCTGCAAAATTCGCACACACATGCATAATCCTCATCCGTGCATCACAAACATACTGCACGTTGAGGCTATGAAAAAGTTTGCGATTTCTGAAGGGCAAGTCATCAATTGGAGCACGCAGCGCAATGTGGGTACAATCTATGGCTCCCAAGACATTGGGCAATTGAGCAATATCAAAGAATTCCCACTTCAGGCGCCTCCAATCACCATCATTCTGTGGGAATCCTATGTATTGATTACTGATACGTACTATGGCGTCCAGAAAGTTATCAAACACCACAGAGAATGTACCTTGAGCCAGGCCATGCATGTACAGTTGTCCGGATTGAAAACTCCCGGAGGCCAGGACGTAAAGACAACTTAGCATCTTACTCATGCCGGGAACAGCAGTCCTTATTTGTATACGTGGCTCCAAATGAGGTTTAAGAAGCTCGTAAAGGCCAATGAGCTGTTCGCGATCGAGCCGATACTTATCAAAAACCTCAAAGTCACTCATGTTTTCCAAGGTGGGTCTCACCCTGTAGACACGAGGACCTCGAACCAGACGACCCCTTCGTCTCGGTCTGAGCCGCCGAGGCTGCCTGATTCGACCAACAGCTAGTTCGCCAATAGCAGCACCAGCAGCGTCTACCATGTCATCGTCATCCATCTTTCAAAACAGCGTAACAAGGTAAGCACTTTATCTGATGTGGATCACAAGTGATGCATTGGCCATGTTGTTTGGGGGATTTATAGTACAATTAGTCCAATGGTAGTGAGTTTGTAATGATTGCTGATTGTATTCACCTGTTTGTATGTGAGCGGCGCGAATGCTTTCACATTGTTTTTTTTTTTTTTTGGGAGGAAATGTTGTTTTCACCCAATGAATCTCAATGTGAAAGTGTCAAATATCACACATACAGTGCATGTTTGTAATGTTTGTTCATATGCGTAATAAATATTTATTAAACGCGATCTTATAGTAACAAGCACACGTCCAGGCTAACATGAATGAAAGTGCATAGTTGTGTATAATGTGCATCGAAAGTGATCGATCAATGTTGCTGCAATATTGTTTGTAAACATCTGCCATCTGTAGTATTGTATATATAAGTGATTGCCGAGCTGTCAATATTGTATGCGTCCCTTTAAAATCGCAATAATAATTCAGAACTTCCCGTCTGCCATCTGTAGTATTGTATATATAAGTGATTGCCGAGCTTTCAATATTGTATGCGTCCCTTTAAAATCGCAATAATAATTCCGAAATTCCCGTCTGCCATCTGTAGTATTATATATATAAGTGATTGCCGAGCTGTCAATATTGTATGCGTCCCTTTAAAATCGCAATAATAATTCTGAACTTCCCGTCTGCCATCTGTAGTATTGTGTATATAAGTGATTTCCGAGCTGTCAATATTGTATGCGTCCCTTTCAAATCGCCATAAAAAATCTGAACTTCCGGCTGTCATCTGTAGTATTGTGTATATAAGTGATTTCCGAGCTGTCAATATTGTATGCGTCCCTTTCAAATCGCCATAAAAAATCTGAACTTCCGGCTGCCATCTGTAGTATTGTGTATATAAGTGATTTCCGAGCTGTCAATATTGTATGCGTCCCTTTCAAATCGCCATAAAAAATCTGAACTTCCGGCTGTCATCTGTAGTATTGTATATATAAGTGATTGCCGAGCTGTCAATATTGTATGCGTCCCTTTCAAATCGCAATAATAATTCCGAACTTCCCGTCTGCCATCTGTAGTATTGTATATATAAGTGATTGCCGAGCTGGCAATATTGTATGCGTCCCTTTCAAATCGCAATAATAATTCGAACTTCCCGTCTGCCATCTGTAGTATTGTATATATAAGTGATTGCAGAGCTGTCAATATTGTATACGTCCCTTTCAAATCGCAATAAGAATTCCGAACTTCCCGTCTGCCATCTGTAGTATTGTATATATAAGTGATTGCCGAGATGTCAATATTGTATGCGTCCCTTTCAAATCGCAATAAGAATTCCGAACTTCCCGTCTGCCATCTGTAGTATTGTATATATAAGTGATTGCAGAGCTGTCAATATTGTATGCGTCCGTTTCAAATCGCACTAATGCTGAATAACTTCCGGCTGTCATCTGTAGTATTGTATATCTAAGTGATTGCCGAGCTGTCAATATTGTATGCGTCCCTTTCAAATCGCACTAATACTGAATAACTTCCGGCTGTCATCTGTAGTATTGTATATATAAGTGATTGCCGAGCTGTAAATATTGTATGCGTCCCATTCAAATGGCACTAATACTGAAGCACTTCCGGCTGTCATCTGTAGTATTATATATATAAGTGATTTGCGATCTGACAATATTTCTTAATTGTCCCATTGAAATTTCAATAATAATGCTGTTCCAAACTGTTGTTTACGTATATGTTGTATTGTAGTATTGAGTGTTAAAGTTCCTAAAGGGGCGGTACAGTGGTGAATCTGTGATGTGTATGGTTGAATCTTCTAATGACGTCATGATATTCTTAACCTGCCTATGTAGTTCATAAATCCTCATTGTGTTGTTGTATTTGACTACATTGTTATTGTGTGCTGAATAAAATCTAAATGTGTGCTTTGTGGTTGCGTGATGGGTGATGCGTGTTATGTACATATACGTATATATTGTGATTGTGTCCCACATATGCTGACTTCTATATAGCGGTCTGACATTGTTGTTCCTTCCCATAAAGTGACATCTGTAATCTGGTGTAATGATGTTCTTGTTGTACGTAATTCCTAATGGTTTATTGTGATGGAATCATGATGTTAAAAGTACAGTAAAATCCATATGTTGTGTTTTGTGATTCCTCTCGAGAATGTAATGTGTTTTTCCCCCATCATTTGAATGCACATGTATGAGTGAATGTTAAAAGTAATATATGTGCATCCATGAGTGATCATGTGTTAAGCCTATGTAGATATGCAGTTGCTGAAAGCATATGAGTTGAATAACTGAAATGCAATAATAAAGGTAAATGAGAGGCGTTTCCCATTGTGTACTGTTTGTGAATCCAGAAATGTTTAATGAATTTTTTTTTAAGTTTAAATGTAATTTTATGTAAATAATAATGTGTTACTAGTGATGTTGATTTGTAGTTGATGTAATCTAAAAGTGTGAAACATTTTAATGGTGTTGTGAATATTCAATAATTAAAATCCATAAATCCACCATAGGGAAATAGTCATTTCTTGATCTATTTATCATAGCTGGGTCTAACGCATAAAATCATGTCTTTTCTAGCGCTGGTATTTGGAGTTTTTCTGTCTACGCTATTTGCGTGTGTTAGGGAAATGAGGGTTTCGCGTGCACGAGCACGTCTTCCCAATAGAAGTCAATGGAGCCTCTAAAAATTTTTTTTTTTTTTCCTAAGACTGGTTTTCCTCGTAAAGTGAGTGACGTCATGAGCTTGTGTGAAAAAGTAACTAAATCGTGTTATTTTTGTAATAAATAAATAATTGTTGTATGTCATGTGGTGTATATTGTTTGTATGCATCGATGAGTGTATTTTGTGATAATGTTATTAGTTAGATGTAGGTATATGAGGGTCTTTTCCCGTGTGTCAATGTAAGTCAATGGGAAAATGGATTTGTGTTGTTTTTTTTCAAACACCCGAGATCTCGCAACTTTAATCCTTTGTATTTTGATTAAAAATTATTAAATATGAAAAATAAACATAGTGTAGTGTTTGTATGAGTGTAAGTGTACTTTGTGTAATATTTTTAATTTGATTCGTGGAATTTTTTTTTGTCGGTATATGTTTACTACTGGGTCTGAGGTGTCGGTAGAAATTTCAGCGTTAGGTGATTTTGGAGTGTCGGTAAATAAACTCTAAATACCGGAGTCCGTAAGAAACCCGCGTTAGGGGCCTCTAACGCTGGTTTTCACGGCTAACGCCGAACTCTAAATCTAGGCCCTAGTTTCTTAATGTCAAGTATTAAATAGTACACAGGTTAATGTATGTTCATCCAATACTTAATAAAATCTTGGTAAATATCTTCAAATATCAAAAAATAATAATTTTCTAATTAAGAGGTTCCCAGAATTTCAAAATGGTAATAAACATGCGTACATTGCAATCTTATCAGTGTTAGCAGTCCACAGCTTATTGAGCTTATTATAGAGAGAACACTAGAAGAGTCCCAAAAAATGAGATATTACAGTTGCCATAAAATCCAAGTGCAGATAATTTGATTCCAAATTTGGGGTTAGTTGGTGTGCCCAAACACCCGTAGTGATAGGTGAACTTCCTAATTACAATAAAATACCTCAATCAAAATGAGGTAAGTGCCACACAAGTTGTTAGGTAGAAAGCTCCCCAGCTGATGGATGATCCGCTGTTCAATCGTCTCCTGGCACCAATCTTTTTTTTCCCTTTCCCCTCTCACGCTTGTTATGGTCTCATCAAGTATCAGGATGTGTAAGATAAAAATAAAAGCAAGGTAGCGCAATATTGTTTTTAGCAAAACACACTTAGGGCTCGATGATTAAAAGCTATCTGGGCTGGCGAGATTATTAAAGAATGCTCGCCAGTCCTTCTATTTCCCTGGTGGAATGATCTAAAGCCACTTTTTACCCTGAAAAAAGGGTGTCTCGCTAAGGGGCGTATACTTCATTTCCATATGAAAAATGCACAATAAAATTTGTATTTTAAACATCCTACAAAACAAATATTTGACCCAATCACACAAAAATAAGCAGGGAACAATATTGTATAACAGTATTGTTAAGGGGCATCAAAAATCATAACAAAATTTGTCACCAAAAATTGTATTTTAACAAAAAACGTAAAATTTGTGTGTAATTTACACAGGAATAAATCTAATTAAATATGCACAGCGTAAATCGTAATTGTAGTACACTGAATGTGCAAAAATCACACAGAAATTTGTACTTATAAATACAAAATTCAAAGCGTAATTGTTGTTTTTTTGTACAATGGGCTGAACATGTGCGTTCCATGGGCGTGTATGAAATTGTCTCTCTAATCCCAGCGTAATTCTATAAAGATTTTTGCACTGCAGATCTCACAATTTTTTCTCACCAACTAAAAGGTGACGAGCTTTTCTCAAAACACTTAATATACTTATAATCCTAATAGAAAAACACATATATACAAAAATACAGGCAAATGTAAGATGCTCTATGCAGAATGCAGCATTATGTGAGTTATATTGGCTGCAGGATTTTAATTTTAAAGTGCTCCCCCTGTTCCCTGCTATCTTCGCAGTAAGGAGCGAAGTGTCCCTCTCCGGCAAGCTCCATTACTTTCAATAGGAGCCATCTCACCACTCGCAGGGCCTGCCCCTTTTTTTTACTATGATTCCACCGGGACAGCCCTGCGAGAGTTGGCGAGAGAAAGTAGCTTTGAGCAGGCGATGTTTGCATCATCAAGCCCTTAGTATTTATTGCTAAAAAAAACACAAAGGTAAAAATTGCTTACACTTTCTTACCTTAATCCATATATGAGGTATCAGTAGCACTTGTTTAAATGATGATACAACCGTTCACATAGCATACAGTTCGTAGGGAAAGCGTTACATATAATAGTTCATATACAGGATTTAACAGTAGCCCAGAGGCGTAGATCTCACCCATTACTTTCCTAACGCATTTCAAAGGCTTTTAAAAAGATAATACTGGCCCTCTTCGTCAGAGGATGAATGTGAGAAGTACGGATCACTCCTTAAACAAGAGAAAACAGGGGCAGTGCGGCCTGCCCCTAAGAGAACTCCCATTGGTTATTGGTGGTGTATGTATTGGCTCAGTGACGTAGCGGAGGTGTGTATAAAGTTACACGCCCCCTGTCTCATCCAATAAGCTTATCTTGATGACATTTTGGGGGGGTGTATATTAAAATCCATGTTAATATTGCTCATAACAAACCACCTGGAGACTTTTATTTGCAAATGTTATTTAGCGAAAGTGATCTCTGCAGACTGTATTTGCATAAAAACATAGAAACATGTATTTATAAAGGGATCTATTACTTATTTTAGATTTCTACACAAATTCGGATTACTACGGCATGTAATTTGATCATATATAATGATCATTAGTCATTCTAATTCTCACAAATTTGAAACACTAATAATATTGTACAGTTTTAAATAAACTATAA
Source organism: Bombina bombina (assembly GCF_027579735.1). Taxonomy (NCBI): domain Eukaryota; kingdom Metazoa; phylum Chordata; class Amphibia; order Anura; family Bombinatoridae; genus Bombina; species Bombina bombina. The sequence goes on from NC_069500.1 coordinate 45,102,369, forward strand.
TTCAGTGATTCCATATGCATATATGTGTGCATAAAGCTAAGATAATAAATGAATAAATAAATAACTTCTAGTCATTGTGTAATTAATTAGTCCCCTTTTCAAATGTTTTTCCACATGTTATATAAAATGCATATTCTACTAGTGTAATGATAACCATATTTAGAAGCATAATGATTTCTATTTATCCCTTTTTTTCCATTGTCATTAATTTTATGTGGGTGTATACTAAGGGAAACTACAAATCAGTAAAAAACAATAGTGGTAATTATAAAAAGTAAAATAGACCCACTCTCATGAAATATATCAATTAGACATAAGAAATAAAAACTCAATGGGAATGGGTAGATTACTTATCATCCGGAAGCCATATTAGTTATAGATAAATAGATTAATATATGAAAAGAAACCTTATAACTTATTGTAGTCATATTGATCATATGATTCAAGTTAAATATAGTATTGGAAGCATCTACATAATGACACATATTATAAGAAACTTTTGAGTGATCCTACAATTATATTCCAGAGGGAATACCGACACCTTCTGGATGATGCAAAAGAAGAGAAGATCCTCAATGAGAATGAAAATGCTTTTCTGAGGAATGATACCCCTATGGTCGCCATCTTCTATCACCTCCCGAAGGTGCACAAAGATTTTTAGAAACCACCGGGCAGACCAATAGTTTCAGGTGTCAATTCCTTAATCTCCAAACTTTCGGAGTATATAGACTCATTCCTCCAACCCCTAATACCTCTGTTGAAATCCTACTTAAGAGATACACCTGACACCATACAGAAATTGTCACAAGTAAAATGGAGTACAGAAGCAATTTGGGTGACACTAGATGTTAGTGCCCTTTATTCTAACATCCCTCACAAAAAGGGAGTGAAAGCAGTAAAATATTGCCTAGATACTCTGACAAACCTACCAAGGAATACTCAAGAATTTCTACTAAAAGCCATAATTTTTATTCTTGAAAGGAATTACTTTCATTTTGGGAAAAACTTCTACCTACAGCTTGATGGGACAGCAATGGGTACACGTTTTGCCCCGAGTTTTGTTAACTTATACATGGAGCTGTGGGAGGAGATGACTATTTGGAACAATAATCCATTCCAATCATATATTAAAAAATGGGCAAGTTATATAGATGATATCATCATGATATGGAAAGGACCAGAGGATGTTTTGGATGAATTCATTGCGAGTCTGAATACAAATGAATTTAATCTATCCTTCACTGGAAAAAGAAATAAGGAGCAAATAGAGTTTCTAGACATAAGTCTTTTTCATGAAAATAATGAAATTCAAACAAAGCTATATAAAAAAGAGACTGACAGAAATACTAGTTGTTGTAGAAGCTATTCTTCTTAAAGAGAAATTCCTGGAAAGAGGCTACTTAGAAGGTGATTTGGAGAAGGCCCACAAGAAAGCAAATAATCTAAATAGGCAATAACTATTGGACAATGGACACTGGAAACAAAAAGGTCAAGAAACAGAAGGAAGATACCATTAATTTCCTCACGACCTTCAATGAAGGCGCCAATGAGATTAGAACAATTATGAAAAAACATTGACATCTGTTGCTAAAAGATGAATTATTGAAAAAGACCATACCTAAAGAGCCAAAAAATATTTTCAGGAAAAATAAAAATGTGATTTTTTTTTGGCACCGAGATGATTGAAAATATTAATGTAACAAAATTGGTTAGGGAAGATGACAATAGGCTTTTTTAAATGTAATCGCCTTAACTGTGTAGCCTGTGATCATCACTACAATGGGTCTAAATCTACAAAAGAAATCAAATCCAATACAAATGGAAGAAGTTGTAAGACAAATGTAGCCTGCAACTGTAAAACAGACCATGTAGTATATTTGTTAGAGTGCTCATGTGGGCTACAATATATAGGGCGTACCACTAGACCCTTTAAGAAAAGATTGGCGGAACATCTCACAGATATTAAAACAGGTCTTAAAACACACAGTGTTTCAGTACACTTCAGTGCTTTTCACAACATGGACCCCTCAAACCTCAAAGCTACTATTCTAGAGCACATACCAGTAAAAGATAGAAGAGGTAACAGGGAGTTGTTTTTAAGAAGAAGGGAGACATATTGGATCCATACTTTACATACTCAGGTCCCATATGGTTTCAATAAAGATATAAACCTAGCAGCTTTTATAATAGAAGGATTGAAATTCTCTGTCAGTCTAGCAATATTTATATTCACCAGTTGGTATAACTCCACCTCGATCTGCCTCTTATACTTTTATTTTTATTTATTTGTTTAATCTCCAGTGTTCCAGGTTTCTTCCATGGTAATTTGTGTATTACTATAATTATTATTTTTAATATATTTTTTTTCTGGAAAGGGATCCCTTTAGGTTTATAAGCTATTTTCCAGTCCCATTCTTAATTTATTGAAAAGTCAGGAATAGTTTCTTCAGTAAGCCTGTGTATTTTTTTCTGACATTTAAAAGGTTTTTAAAGTATTTTAAGATGTAGATGATATTTAGCTTTTTTTTTTAGCTTTTTAGAAAAAAGGTTTTTAAAAAGGTTTTTAAAGTTGATTATAGATGATATCATCCAGGAAATATAACTAGCAGTATTTACAATAGAATACATATATTTTTATATTTATATTTTTAGGTGTGTACTGCGTATACTATATTTAACTTGAATCATATGATCAATATGACTACAATAAGTTATAAGGTTTCTTTTCATGTATTAATCTATTTATCTATAACTAATATGGCTTTCGGATGATAAGTAATCTACCCATTCCTATTGAGTTTTTATTTCTTATGTCTAATTGATATATTTCATGAGAGTGGGTCTATTTTACTTTTTATAATTACCACTATTGTTTTTTACTGATTTGTAGTTTCCATTAATATACACCCACATAAAATTAATGACAATGGAAAAAAAGGGATAAATAGAAATCATTATGCTTCTAAATATGGTTATCATTGCACTAGTAGAATATGCATTTTATATCACTTATGTGGAAAAACATTTGAAAAGTGGACAAATTAATTACACAATGACTAGAAGTTATTTATTTATTCATTTATTCTCTTAGCTTTATGTACACATATATGCATATGGAATCAATCAATTATAGTTTGTTGAAAATTGTACAATATGATAAGTGTTTCGAATTTGTGAGAATTAGAATGACTAATGATCATTATATATGATCAGATTACATGCCTTAGTAATCCGAAATTGTGGAGAAATCTAAAATAAGTGATAGATCCGTTTATAAATACATGTTTCTATGGTTTAATTCAAATACTGTCTGCAGAGATCACTTTCGCTAAATAACATTAGCGAATAAAAGTCTACAGGTGATTCTCTATAGTAATATGTGATTGCATCAAACAGCATTTGTTATGAGCAATATTAACATGGATTTTAATATAAACACCCCCAAAATGTCATCAAGATAAGCTTATTGGAGGAGACAGGGGGCATGTAACTTTATACACACCCTCGGTACGTCACTGAGCCAATATGTACACCACCAATAACCAATGGGAGTTCTCTTAGGGATGGGCCACACCGCCCCTGTTTTCTCTAATTTAAAGAGTGATCTGTACTGCTCACATTTATCCTCTGACGAAGAAGGCCAGTATTATCTTTTAAAAAGCCTTTGAAACGCGTTAGGAAAGTATTGGGTGAGATCTATGCCTCTGGGCTACTGTTAAATCCTATATTATATATATATCGCATTCCCTATGAACTGTATGCTATGTGAACGGTTGTATCATCATTTAAACAAGTGCTACTGATACCTCATATATGGATTGAGGTCAGAAAGTGTAAGCAAGTTTTACCTTTGTGTATTTTTTTATATCAATAAATACTAAGTGTGTTTTGCAAAAAACAAAATTGCACTACCTTGCTTTTATTTTTATCTTACACATCCTGATACTTGATGAGACGATAACAAGCGTGAGAGGGGAAAGGGAAAAAAGGATTGGTGCCAGGAGACGATTGAACAGCGGACATCTGTCAGCTGGGGAGCTTTCTACCTAACAACTTGTGCGGCACTTACCTCATTTTGATTGAGGCATTTTATTGTAAGTAGGAAGTTCACCTATCACTACGGGTGTTTGGGCACACCAACTATTATTTTTTCATATTTGAAGATAATTACCAAGATTTTATTAAGTATTGTATGCACATACATTAACCTGTGTACTATTTAATACTTGACATTAAGAAGCATTGATTGCCCTTCAAATTTGAGACTGAAGGCTAGACTAGTCCTGCGCCTGTGACCAACCTTTTCAGCTATTTGTTCTCTTTTTGACAGTATACCTCTAGTGGTGGGGACCCTATTAGTGTTCTGTCAGGTTTTTCGGGCAGCATCACGTGACAGCCTTGAGTCTTATATTGATTCATAGGGATTTTTACTTACTCCACTAAACGCTGTATTTGTTCTTCTTTCTATTTATATATATACACACAGTATATTTATATAATATTGTGAAATACAATATTTTGTATTTTAAAGGGATATGAAACCCAATTATTTTCATGATGCAGCTAAAGCATACATTTAGCCACCAAAGCAAGTGCTACCCAGGAGCTAAACCCAAAATGGGCCGGCTCCTAAGCTTACATTTCTGCTTTTGCAAATAAAGATACAAAGAGAACGAAAAAAATTGCATGCAATGAGGCAGAATTATCAAACGTCTTGCGGACCTGATCCAATAGTGCGGATTAGGTCCGCAAGATCTCACTGAATGCGGAGAGCAATACGCTCTCCGTATTCAGCATTGCACCAGCAGCTCACAAGAGCTGCTCGTGCAATACCGCCCCCTGCAGACTCACGGCCAATCGGCCGCCAGCAGGGGGTGTCAATCAACCCAATCGTACTCGATCGGGTTGAATTGTGGCGATTCCTGTCAGAGCTCAGAGCAGGCGGACAGGGTTATGGAGCAGCGGTCTTTAGACCGCTGCTTCATAACTGCTGTTTCTGGTGAGTCTGAAGACTCGCCAGAAACACGGCCCCTCAAGCTCCATTCGGAGCTTGATAAATGGGCCTCTCTATCTGAATCACAAACAAAAAAAAAATGGTGTTATATATCCCTTTAAGTCAGTTTGTTATATATAAACATGTTTTTAACGTTTGGTGTTCTCTTTTCTTTTTAGGAACAACATTTTGTGTATTGGATATTAATATCCCAAAGAAGACTGTAGCATAGTGTGTTTTTCAATACATTTGCAAATGCTTTCTTTTAGATGTAGCACAAAGAAAAAAATAAAAAAATAAAATCCTTTTAAGTTTCAAGAGTAAAAAAAAAAAAGTGCTATTAATATACACAGTTTAGAAATGGACAAAATGAATTCCCTTATTGAAATTATTTATATGCGTTTCCATTGATTTGTTTCTTGTTTTTAGGTGGTCGTTGTAATCACCCTGTAGTATCAATATTTTAACTGGCCTTGTTCTTAATGAACATTTTTTAATTCTATAATGATATTGTAACCAGTGCAAATCTTTTCCTAACTGGTTCATTAGTGTCCGCTGTTTTATTATAAATGTATGGCAAGAGAATTTTCAGAACTAATATCAACTACTTCTGTTCAGATTTATCATTTCATTAATTATATGAAAAATGTACACAGTGCAAAGAAATGTCAGAAAAGCAATTGCATAAAAAAATAATAAATTGTGTTGACAATAAATATGCTAATTTTCATAAATGTGTCTCTTCTGTCTTTTTGTTATATCTGTTTAGTTCCCCATAGATTGTTTTACATATATACAATATTGTATAACCTTATTTTGCATAAAAGTAATGAAAGCTCTTTTACATTGAATTACACATGGGAGAATGACTTATTTACCATAGTAGATTCTGTTACAGTTATATTTTTAATTAAAAGGCACATAAAGATTTTAACATTGTTTAAACCCTTAAAGGGACATGCTATACAAATGCTGAAGCACTTGAAAGTGATGCAGCATATCTGTAAAAAGCTGATTACAAAATATCCCCTGAACATCTCTATATAAAGCAGGAACATATTTTACCTCAATATTTCCTCAGTAGCTTCATCCTATTTTAAAGGAGCTTTAAGCAGCCAATCAGGATGCTAGTCCTGGGACTTGCAAGGGAGTGTGCATCTGCCATGTGCCGGCACAGTCATGTTATTTCCCTCCACAGTTGAAGGAAGTCAAAATGTAATGATATTTTAGTGAAATCTCATGAGATTACAGTAAAGCAAATTGTGACATCAACACTGATTAAACTGATTGACTGTTGTTTTTTTTACCATCATGCAGCTGACGGAGCACTATTAGTGAAGTAATTTTGAGGTAAAAAAAAAAAAAAATATATATATATATATATATATATATATATATATATATATATATATATATTTACATAGAGAGGTTCATGTGATATTTTCTTGTCAACTTTTGACAATTATGCTCCATCACTTTCAAGTTATTTAGTATATGGGTATTATGTCCCTTTAGACTTATTAATTATGTGTTGTTTAAACAAATATTTCAATATAATGTCATTTTTTTCCCCATCCCTGAATGAACCCCCACCAATGCTCCACAACTCCAATAACGATCTCCCTGACTAAGTCACCAGCCTCCCTGTCATGCATAGATTCCTGGAAAGGTTGAGATATGTAACAACACATTGATACAGGATGCTGTAGTATTTCTGTTGCCTTTCCTTTCTAAACTAAACTCATCTCGTAGTATGCTGACATATAGTGCTTTAAATGATCAGTTCCCTAATGACATCAATAGCAAATAACCTCTACATGCCCTAATATCTGACAAGACTCTCTGGTACACAACCCGGGATACAAGGGCTCAGTGCACAAAACTTATAGGATAGGAAAGTAATACACCTTACACATTTCTTGTATTTTCCATATGAGAAGTTATCCTATTGCTAAAAATGCCATTGAATATTTGATCTTCTTTTCTTGCATGTTAAAGTATAAGTTAGGAGTACTTGGAGCAGAATCTGTTGGACAGTGCTGAGGAGCCTATAGTTGCAGAAGTATGTGCAAGTGAAAAAGCCTAACGTGTAATCTGATTTTTTTGGGGGGCGTTAGACGAATTTGCTTTCTTCTTTGTTGTTGGGCAAGAGATCTGGGAGGGGGAGGGAGGTAGCATATTGAGGGGGGGGGCAGCTACACTACAGAAAATATTTTATTCTTGTAAAAAAAACAAAAATACACAGTTTTGGGACAAATTGGGTACTGGCAGACAGCTGCCAGTACCCAAGAAGGCGGCAAATAGGTAGAGGGGGGAGGGTTAGAGAGCTTTATGGGGGGGATCAGGGAGGTTGGGGGCTAAGAGGGGATCCAACACTGCACAATCAATTAAAGAAAGAAAAAAACAATGTTTTTTTATTTTAATATTGGCAGACTTTCTGCCAGTACTTAAGATGGCGGTGAAAATTGTGAGGTGGGGGATGGAATAGAGCTGTTTGAGGGGGGTCAGAGAGGGTTCAGGGGGTGCGATGTGTCAGGTGGGAGACTGATCTCTACACTAAAGCTAAAATTAACCCTACAAGCTACCCAAATTAACCCCTTCACTGCTGGGAATAATACAAGTGTGGTGTGCAGCGGCATTTAGCGGCCTTCTAATTACCAAAAAGCAACACCAAAGCCATATATGTCTGCTATTTCTGAACAAAGGGGATCACAGAGAAACTTTTACAACCATTTGCCATAATTGCACAAGCTGTTTGTAAATAATTTCAGTGAGAAACCTAAAAATTTGAAATATTTTAAAAATTTTTTTTTTTATTTGATCACATTTGGCGGTGAAATGGTGGCATGAAATATACCAAAATGGGCTTAGATCAATACTTTTGGTTGTCTACTACACTATACTAAAGCTAAAATTAACCCTACAAGCTCCCTAATTAACCCCTTTACTGCTGGGCATAATACACGTGTGGTGCGCAGCAGCATTTAACAGCCTTCTAATTACCAAAAAGCAACACCAAAGCCTTATAAGTCTGCTACTTCTGAACAAAGGGGATCCCAGAGAAGCTTTTACAAACATTTTTTCCATAATTGCACAAGTAGTTTGTAAATAATTTCAATGAGAAACCTAAAGTTTGTGAAAAAATGAACATTTTTTTTTATTTGATCGCATTTGGCGGTGAAATGGTGGCATGAAATATATCAAAATGGGCCTAGATCAATACTTTGGGTTGTCTACTAAAAATATATATATACTTGTCAAGGGATATTCAGGGATTATCAGTGTTCCAATGTAACTATCACTAATTTTGAAAGAAAAAAAATGGTTTGGAAATAGCAAAGTGCTACTTGTATTTATTGCCCTATAACTTGCATAAAAAGCATGGGTGTTTTTTTGGTGGTTGTAGATGTGTAACAGATTTTGGGGGTTAAACTTAAAGGGACAAGAAACCCACATTTTTTCTTTCATGATTTAGAAAGAGCATACAATTAAAAACAACTTTCTAATTTACTTCTATTATCTATTTTGCTTAATTCTCTTGATATTCTTTGCTGAAAAGCATATCTAGATATGCTTAGTAGCTGCTGATTGGTAGCTGCACATAGATGCCTCCTGTGAATGGTTCACTGTGTGCATTGCTATTTCTTCATTAAAGTATATCTAAAGAATAAAGCAAATTAGGTAATAGAAGTAAATTGGAATGTTGTTTAAAATTATATTCTCTACCTTAATCATGAAAGAAAATGTTTGGGTATAGTGTCCCTTTAATAATAAAAAACATAATCTAGAATAAGCTACCCATAGCCCTTAAAAGGACCTTTTGTAGGGCATTGCCCTAAGTTTAACAGTTCTTTTACCTGAAAAAAAATACACTAACATTACAAACCCGCACCCCCCAAACCCCCAAATCACTAACCCCTGAAGATTCACTTACAGTTTTTGAAGTCTCGCTTGAACGATCTTCATCTAGGTGGCCTCTTCTATCTTCATCCAGGCGGCAAAGTCCTCATCCAGGTGGCGAGAAGTCTTCATCCAGGCGTCCTCTTCTGTCTTCATCCAGGCGGCATCTTCTATCTTCATCCCGGCAGCGCGGAGCGGGTCCATCCTGAAGACATCCGGAGTGGAGCATCCTCTTCATATAGTCGCCGCCATACACTGAATCTTCAACGCGATTCAAGATGGCGCCCCTTGCATTCCTTATTTTGGAAATTCAAACCAGCCAATAGGATGAAAGCTACTGAAATCCTATTGGCTGTTCAATTCAGCCAATAGGATGAGAGCTACTGAAATTCTATTGGCTGATTTAAACAGCCAATAGAATATACACACAAGAGATATATTAATATTTTTCTGTAATAAAAACTTTATTTTTAGCTAAATTATTTTATTGGTAAATTGTCTTATTAACCATTTATAGTTCGGCATAAAATAATTGGACCATCACAACAGACAAGGCTACTAGACAAGGAGAACATTATATTTACTTTCTCTATTCTGTTATACCTATTTTCTGTATTATCTCTAAACTAGTCAGCCCACCTTGGCCAATTTCATTTGTTCCTATTTTAGAAACTAAATGATTAACTAAAGATAAAGCTTTTTTTTCTGGAGGTGGGAGCAATCAAAGAGGCATTGTTCTCGGAAATGTTCATGCATATTTTATATTGTAATAAAAAACAAAATCTGTTAGTTACGTTTTTTTGTTTGTCTTATAAATGGTACTGGTTCTCTGCATGAATATCTTTATTTTTAACAGACAAATTCATAGGAAGCATATAAAGATAGCAAATTTTTAATTTGTGGTTCATTTTAAAAATATATATATTTTTTTTTATTATTATTTGTTTTTGATCAAGTAAGTTTTTCAGCCTAATGTCTTTTTTCTTTCTTTGGTTTTGACTTTTCTTTGCTTTCATGTCTCAATTTATCATCTTCTTATCACCCAAACTACCTACCAAAGGCTTTTACTTTTTTATATAAAATTAAAGAATAGCATGGATGATTAAATCCTTGGCTCACCTTCCTTGCGCATTTTTTATTCCTTAGAATTTCTGAGCCTTGGCAAGTTTATGTCCAGCATAACTTATTCTAAATATTCTGTAAGTCCATTTATGCAACGAGTTCCAACTTTTTTACCTTGTGATACTCTAAATTCATCTTTAAAATAAATATGACACCTCACGGACCCCCCGAATTTGACCAGACAATAAAAATGAACAGACAAGACATAAAGTAGCAATTATATCTAAAAGGTAAATATGATGTATAATTATTCTGCAAATGATGAAGCTTTATTAGACAATGTTCAAATCAACAGTGCCAATGTGTATAGGAGATGCATTTAGCATCCACTGCCCGCATTAAAAATTGCACAACCATTAGCAAAGAGCAGGGTTTCTTAACCTTTCCAATCAAGGGTTAGATTACGAGCTAAAAAGAAAAAGTTATGGCAGCACATAGTAGTGATAAAATTTTCCACTTTATTAAGCAATCTTACAAGCACACAGGTACATCATGGACTGAACGTCTGACGCGTTTCACGCCCCCTAGTGGCGCTTCATCAGAGACAACAGGTGTTCTAGCCACAACCTTCTTATACACAGGTAGTGGGCAGGTACATATTTTAACCCTTCAATGTCACAATCAAACACAGTAAACATTAAAAAGGATACTTAATGACAAAATATGCTACAGGTCACAATGTCACATAGCCCTCATATAACCCTTATCAAAGAAAGAAAATTGTTTAAATATTTAAATGTTTAACATTTAACAAATCTTTTTCTTTTAATTTTTACAGTTCACTAAAAGTACTTATTAGGTAAGCCTATGACTGTATCCATTAGTATAGATGTCCAAAAAAGAAAAATTCAATATTATTTTAATAGAGTCGATTAACTCTTATTCAGATTGTTAGACCTACCAAAAATGTATATATATATATACAAGAGAATATGTGAATATGCTTGTATGTATATATCAATATCCAAACGAATCACTGATAATTTTAAATATACACTAACATAGATGTAAATATGTTCATGTGTAAACACAAATATTCACAGTTCCAGATGTTACTGATTATCAGATTTTATTTATTTTGTTTTAATGTAATTTTATTAATTAATTTTATTTTTAATTTTATTTTGTTTATTTCTTTGGTCTAATTTTGTATTGATAACTTACTCATCCTCAACTACATATACAAAAAGGAATGATAATGATTGATATCTTATACAAAATAGCTGATGTCCCATTCCAAATTGAGGCCATTGGGGGTTCTAGTTTTCAACTGATAGATCCAGTATAATTCTTTTTTATCTAAAATCTTATACTTGTTACCCCCTCTTAAAGGGACCTTTGCTACATCTATAATTTTCACTCTAAATTTGCCTTCATGGGTGAAATGTATCAGATTAAAGTGCCTGGCAATAGTTGAGTGCTTGCAATAATTTTTCACATCATTGACATGTTCCCTGACCCTCACATTGACCTCTCTGGTCGTTTTTCCAACATATTGGATCTTGCAAAGACTGCATTCCAATAAATAAATCGCAAACATAGTTTTACAATTTGCATAAGACTTTATGGGATAAACATTATTATCCACTGTGGATTGAAAAATATTTGTTACATCCATCATAGGACATGTTAAACATGTTTTAGCTCCACATTTGAAACACCCTACCTTTCTTAGCCAGTTATCTCCTCTATTGGCTCTCACACTTGGAACCAAACTGGGAGCTAGCTGGGCCGCCAATGTCATTGGTTTCTTGGGTACGAATCTGCAACCAGGCATATAATTCTGGAGTGTTTGATCCCCACCGAGTATTGGCATATGTTTCTTTAGGATTTTAACTATGTCAGAAAATTGATTAGTATACTCTGTTGTGAATACAATTGTATCTTCATTAAATTGTAGGGGATTAGTTGTATTTACTTTTTTTCTTATTTTCACTTTGCTGATTTCCAACTTAGTCCTATCCAATTTCTTTTGATCATAACCCCTGGCTATCAATCTTTTTGTTAATTCATCTGCCTGTTGATTGTAAATGGCATCATCCTCAGTATTTCTCCTTAATCTAATGTATTGGCCTCTCGGAATAGCTCGAACCAAATGAGGGGGATGGCAGGAACTCGCATGTAAGATTGTATTACCCGCTGTACTTTTGCGAAAAGTTTTAGAAACAATCCTTCTCTCCTCCACATTCCCCTCCAAGGTTATATCCAAGAAATCAATACATTTATGATTATAACATCCTACAAATTTCAAAAACATTTCATTGTCGTTCAGAAAAATGCCAAAATCCTTAAATCTAGTATCATCCAAGCGTTCATCTACGATCATAATCAGATCGTCGATGAATCTTTTATAATACAGTATTTTCTCAGTGTGATCTTTAAATGCATAATTGTATAGGTACTTAATTTCCCAGAAACCCACATACAAATTTGCAAAGCAAGGGGCAAATTTTGCCCCCATTGCTGTGCCGCAACATTGCAAATAATATCTGCCATCAAAAATTAGAAAATTGTGGGTAAGGACAAATTCCAAAACAGCACATATATACACTTTAATGTTGTCTTCATATGCAGAGAATTTATCAAGAAAGTATCTCACAGCCATTATCCCTAGAGTGTGTGGGATAACAGTATATAATGATACTATATCCACTACTACCCACGAATATTGGTCCTTCCATTCAAAATCTTTCAAATATTCAAGCAAATGTGCAGAATCTCTTAAATAGCTAAATAGACTTTTCACTATTGGCTGCAAAATCTGGTCCAACCACTCAGATAGGGGCTCAAGTAGTGACCCGATGCCCGATACAATGGGCCTACCTGGTGGTCGCAAAGGATTCTTATGGACCTTGGGCAAATAGTGAAATAGTGGTACTATTGGAAATTCTGGAACAAGTAACTCTATATCCTCCTGTCTAAATAGCCCCAGATGTACACCATCATCAAGCAGCGATAACAATTCTCTCTTAAAGATCAAAGTTGGATTTCCACTAAGCAGTGTATATGTAGTTGTATCACTTAATTGGCGAGAGGCTTCATCAAAATAATCTTGTTTGTTTAAAACAACAATATTCCCTCCCTTATCGGAGTTCCTAATTACAATTTCTTGATTATTTTTGAGTGATTCCATCGCCAATTTCTCCTAACTGTTTTTTTATTTACAGACAGATGTAGTATATCTCTTTCCACAGTTTTTTGATACAAATTAATCGCTTGTCCCCTAAATTGTATAGGATAGAAGTCTGAGCCATATTTCTTAGGCCCTAGTGGTATAGCTTGTTGACATAGTGTATCATGACCTGTTTGCAGATCTATCATTGTGCTAAGTGTGCAGGCATCCTGAAAGGAGACATCTTGTGTATGTGATGTTGTATTAGTATCAGTGGATCTCACCTCCCTATCAGCACCAACATTAGGTTGTAAGCAGAAAAACCTTTTTAAAGTTAACTTACGTATAAACCTATTAATATCTATTAATGTGTTGAAGGGGGAGAAGTCCCTGGTAGGTGCAAATCCTAACCCTCTGCTAAGCAAACTTATTTCATCTTTCTTGAGAACATATGAAGAAAAATTGATCACATTTAAATCTAATTGTCCCACATTTTGTTTTCTCATTTCTTTTTTCTTTTTGCCTTTGGATCTCCTGACCCGTCTAAAGGGACTTTGGATCCTTTCTTGGGCTCTTTGTTACGCTCTTTTCTTGAATCTCTGGACCTTGTGGATTGCCCTTCATTCTCCGTGTCTTCATTGCTGTTTACCTGCAGAGAGTGAGAGGAAATAGAGGAAGAGATAGATGAAGAAACAAAAGAGGGAGAAGAGAGGGAGAAAGATGAAGATTCTGCTGAATCTGCTGATTCCTGGTCTGAGGACTCTGCTTCTGTTGAGGAGAAGACCACTTTCTTTGCTTGCTTATTTTTCAAAATTGTCTTTGGATTTTTATTCTCATCCTTCTTAGCCTTGTTTTTGTTATTATTGTTATTCCATCTTCTTCCTTTACCAGGAAAGGATTTCCAGGAATTCTTTTGGAGCTGTGGCCAAATATAAACCTTGTTGGTCTCATAGTCCAATCTGTCTCGATTAAACTTCTCTCCCTTACGTTCTGCCAGGATAGAATCCAACTTGTCAACACGTTCCTTCATATGTTTCTTTTGTTCTAAGAACTCCTCATGTTCAAATTTTAAAAGTTCTTTTTCAATTTCCAACATCCTCTCCTTCAAATTCACTCTTTTATTCACTTTGCACTTTATCAAGATGTTTAGTAATTTCAACGAGCATTCTGTGAGTGCCTCATTCCATTCTTGTACTATATCCGGGTTCTCAACCTCAAAGGTAGGAAATTTACTAAGCCTTAATCCCCTTGGGATCCTACAGAGCTCCACATAATGCTCAAAGGCTTCGATATCCCAGGTTAAGCGTAGATCAGCCACCAATAACTTTTCCAAAGCTTTGAACTGTGATTCCATACAGGGACTAAATCCCTCATATTTATCAGCTGAAAAAACTCGTCTGAATGATTCCTTCCTTGATTCGGCATTATACAGAGAGCTAGACAAAACTGTATTATCCATTTCCATGATAGTACTGTGTCTTTTATACATATATCAATGCATTCACTACTATAAACCGATTCACCAAACAAGCATGTGTTGTACAACGTAATGAATCTTCAATTCACACTGTTCAAAAACATATAAATATGTAAACTTTTTTCTTTTTACTTTTTTGCTGAAATAGAGCCGCAACCTTTATCCTTAATCCTCTTTAGCTTGTATAAGCTTAAAGACAGGTTCTCTTATTACCACAATGTTATTCCTTATATTGTATTGGTATTATTTATCCGTTGTGAGACAGGGATTTGCAAGCAGGCGTATTGGCCATTCAAACCTTTGCCTCTTTTACTTGACGATTATTTCCTTAGTCACACACTATTATCCCAAACAATTAAACAAGGTATACCTCTTCAAAACTGTTACGATATCATTGTTACCTTTGTTAAGAGCTCCTGTAGAGGAACGGCATACCGGGTAGAGAAAGCGAGTCAGGCCTCCAATGTAATCCACGTCGAATACTTCAGTTAGCAGGAGAGGCCGCTTCAAGCTTACACAACATACTCCGGTGATCAACTCCCAGGGATGACGTCACTAACGCTGACGCTGACGCTTCTGAATTTCAGTTTACACACACTATTGCTTGCGGTGATCAGGTGCAATGCCCATGAAGCAACGGATTACTTGCCAATAATGTCCAAAAAGAAAAAGTTATGGCAGCACATAGTAGTGATAAAATTTTCCACTTTATTAAGCAATCTTACAAGCACACAGGTACATCATGGACTGAACGTCTGACGCGTTTCACGCCCCCTAGTGGCGCTTCATCAGAGACAACAGGTGTTCTAGCCACAACCTTCTTATACACAGGTAGTGGGCAGGTACATATTTTAACCCTTCAATGTCACAATCAAACACAGTAAACATTAAAAAGGATACTTAATGACAAAATATGCTACAGTTCACAATGTCACATAGCCCTCATATAACCCTTATCAAGGAAAGAAAATTGTTTAAATATTTAAATGTTTAACATTTAACAAATCTTTTTCTTTTAATTTTTACAGTTCACTAAAAGTACTTATTAGGTAAGCCTATGACTGTATCCATTAGTATAGATGTCCAAAAAAGAAAAATTCAATATTATTTTAATAGAGTTGATTAACTCTTATTCAGATTGTTAGACCTACCAAAAATGTATATATATATATATATATATACAAGAGAATATGTGAATATGCTCGTATGTATATATCAATATCCAAACGAATCACTGATAATTTTAAATATACACTAACATAGATGTAAATATGTTCATGTGTAAACACAAATATTCACAGTTCCAGATGTTACTGATTATCAGATTTTATTTATTTTGTTTTAATGTAATTTTATTAATTAATTTTATTTTTAATTTTATTTTGTTTATTTCTTTGGTCTAATTTTGTATTGATAACTTACTCATCCTCAACTACATATACAAAAAGGAATGATAATGATTGATATCTTATACAAAATAGCTGATGTCCCATTCCAAATTGAGGCCATTGGGGGTTCTAGTTTTCAACTGATAGATCCAATATAATTATTTTTTATCTAAAATCTTATACTTGTTACCCCCTCTTAAAGGGACCTTTGCTACATCTATAATTTTCACTCTAAATTTGCCTTCATGGGTGAAATGTATCAGATTAAAGTGCCTGGCAATAGTTGAGTGCTTGCAATAATTTTTCACATCATTGACATGTTCCCTGACCCTCACATTGACCTCTCTGGTCGTTTTTCCAACATATTGGATCTTGCAAAGACTGCATTCCAATAAATAAATAAATCGCAAACGTAGTTTTACAATTTGCATAAGACTTTATGGGATAGATTACGAGCTAACTGTTGCTCTTGAGCGATATTGGTTTTTTTGCATCCGTTTGCAAGTAAGTTAAATACCGCTTGTATTACGAGTTGAAAGTAAATATGAATGTGTGAACACAAACAAGAAAGATCACAGCGACTTCAGTACTCAGGTTAACAATTACACCAAAAAAGATGGAACAAAAACACATCAAAAATACATTTAACAGTACAGTTACATTCATATTAACACTGTTTGAGATATATATATATATATATGTATATATACATTTATATATA